>NW_014038315.1:0-6401 GCF_001186125.1 Sphaeroforma arctica JP610 | reverse complement strand
TGTGTATCCAAAACTATGATGTTTGTCTTTCGCAGCTCTAACTCGATCAGGTAAAAGCTAATTTCTTTTTGTATGGGTATTTGAAACTCTTTTCGAAGGTTCATCTGACAAGGGGTTCTTTATCAGTTCGCGTATGAAAGAAACGAATGTTATCACCACGATGCTCTATATGTTGTTTATCTTTGTGCCTTCAGCATCCATAGTGTGGCTTCTCAGATCTCTGCATCTACAAATCTAGTTGTAGTGGTATACCTGTCATTTCATATGTCTGTACACTCTTAGATACGTCATGAGAATGGCTCAATTATCTTGCGCATTGTTATTAGTTTGTGAAATTTGACCCTACATGTCGAGCAGCTACACAGAAATTAGCTCTCTAAGTGATCGTCATTCGCTATCTGCAGGTGAAATGCTTAGCAAAAATATACCACCCGAATATTGATCTACAAGGGAACATCTGTTTGAACATTCTCAGAGAGGATTGGAAACCGGTAAGCTCCAGTTTTGTCATACCTACCATCTTACTATGTTATAGTTTTTGTCCAAGTTCCCTCTCAGGGCGTCTATGTCATCATAATAGCAATCTAGTTATCTGTTTTGACCAGGTTTGTGATTGAAGTAGTTCTTTTTCAGTACAGCAATGTGCGGTTCATTTTTGTTCACTACATAATTCATAGGTTCTGAACGTAAACGCGGTGCTACACGGGCTACTCTTCCTCTTCTATGAACCGAATCCCAATGATCCTTTAAATCAAGATGCTGCAAAGGTTAGTGCAACTATATCTTATGCAATATTTTCCAAAATTCCAGTCTTTAGAATTACTTAGACGGTCCCATAAACTGACCGATATGTGGTGTAATCGATGATTTAATTTATTTTTTAACTAAAGTTGCTTTTCATCGATGAACTATTTAAATAGATTCCTGATTCTGTCATTATACACGCCTTAGGTTTTGCGAACGAATCCACAACGTTTCACCAGCAATGTGTCACGGACAATGCGTGGTGGCGAAGTTGACGGGCATTACTATGACAACGTCATACGCCGATAAGGTTTTGGGGGCTTCAGTGCACTAAGCCCAAACTGGCCCGCCCTGGGATATATATATCCCTGATAGCATTACTATTATCCTTTACTTCTCATCCTTTTACTACTCAATGTGGGGCTTCCGTAGGGGGTTGCACATCTACTAGTTATCGGTCATATCTCACTTTGGCCCAGTGCTCGGACGGTGGTCACAATGAGGAAGACTGATGCAGCCGAAGGTTAATGCAACGTGTGCTCCACCACGTGGAAGATGCACAACGCCTCCATCGTCCAATGTGGGTGGTGTCTTTCTTACTGATATGTATGTGCAAATATTCAACAGAACCGATACATCCACTCTTTTTTTGCCTTTTCAAGTGGCACCAGCGTTCGGAGCGGATGTATGTGCCGTTCGGATAGTTCCATGGGCAGTTTTGCCGAGAAAGTCAAGCTCGTGAATGGATGACAATATCACCGCAACAACGTACGGACCGAGCCAATTACAAAGTAAAGCACGGTTGCCCGCCAATGAAGTCAACGTTTACGGACTTTGACCTACATCGAGTCTTAATCTCTCACCTCAGAACTAGATATTCTCTGGCAATCCGACAGATGTGGTCGGATGGCGTCGGCGCTTTTCATTGTCTTGTAGCATTTCTCTGTAGACTGGGTGAGAGCAGTCGTGGTTGATTCGTTCGTGTCCGGCGGCAGGGATCTGATGAGTATGGCATCGTCCGCGGTTTTTGCACCTTTGGTTGAGCTTTCAGCTGAACTGACTGAACCTGTGGCTTGCCTCAAATTTGACCCTTTGGAGAGAACTCTATCAAGTATAATCTGATAGTGCGTGGCCCAGATAACCAGCGCTAAGAGAACCAGTACAGTGATGGATGCGAGATCGACAATCACCCAAACACTTGAGATGTCTGTGTAGCCTTCCTGTATTCATAAAAAATAAACAACAAATATTGCGATATCAATCATCCGGTTCTTCAGGATACTGTACAAAAATGGGTACAAATGATATACAAGTTTTCAAAAAACATACGGAATAAACATACGAATAAGGTAAGAAAGCAGAGCGTTTGTATGTAATATCTTCGATGCGTTCAGATCTCGTACCTGACCGGCGATGACCCTAACAGAATCGAAGAGGACGAATACTAACAGACCTAAACCTGCAGAAAAATGGGCGACAATCAAAATATAATTAAATTTGTAGAAATACACGAGCCGTTGGCAGAGCTACTACACAAGCAACTACAAATAAGATATCGTATTGGTTCAAGATACGATATCCATGTACGAAATGACTCATACAGTGGACTGTAGATTTGTATAATCGACATACATATGTCTACATATCCCACAATAAAATATTGGAGCCGGAAAAGATAATTCACAAATACACATAACCGTTTGCACGCGCAAAACAACTAATATAATTCTTGGACTACCAGAGACACAGCGAACATAGACACGTTGATCTTTACTTTACATAGCAAAATACAAACATGGCGTTCGTTTACACCGTCCATGAAAACAAGAACCGCAATAACTTGCTGACATAAACTCTATATGCTATCAGGTGGTGAATCTTTTAAGAACATACCGAATACAAAAACCGCGCTAGATTCCGACAGTTGATGTTTCTCCATATCCTCCTTCTTGCGCCGTAGCATTGATACAGAAACAAGCATCACGATGATCTGTAGCACAGTATATACCATACAAATATACTCGAACATCATGATGGCCGTTGTAGCCATGCATAACCATAGTATAACGACTGGTACTTGCAGCAGGAATAAGTACAGCATCAGATAATTCGTGCGCAGGTATATGGGATTCACTTGTGTTGATTCCCGCCACACAGGCCTTGGGATCAAGGCTGGATAGCCGTAGTACAGCACTACAAGCCGCGCCGCCCGTAGACACTCCGGTGTGACGATGAGATTCTCGCCCAGTAAAACTGTGTATTTGAACGTCAAGATGGGAGTTATCGACTCAGTATACAAGAACCTTTGCAGCATGCATGCTCATTCATAACCAAAGCCAGAAGTGCATATTAAGACAGTCGACAATGAAATTTAAATTCAAAACTAACTAAACATGTGTAGATACAAATAGTATCCAACACCAGTAGCTCTCCGATATTTTACTATTCGAGAAGCACTTTGTTCGAGCATGCGTGTATAATTTCCATATACGAAGTCAGAACTGGAAGAAAATCCAAGCGGGAACAAATATCAAACCGAGCTACGCGGACATACATAATATATAACTCCAGTTGTTCTGCGATAAGCTAGTATCCCATGACCACACCGTTTGGTGGGTCAGCAAAAGGACGAAGCCTAGCATCGTCCACGAGAAGTACAGTAAATAGTTTCTCTCAGACTTGAACTCATCGAATCTTCTACATATTACAAGTATCGCTGCCATCGTAAGTACAACTGCAGTTCCTAGCAGGACAGTTGCGCATACACTTAATGCAGTGCTGCCTGTCATAGTTGTGACTAGTTGAAGTTCCGAAAGAACGCCCTAGTATAGATACTGTCCATAGGCCTGCATCTCGGTATATTTATATATATATTTAGTAAAAAGAAATTTCGTCGTTTCATTTATTTATATATTTAATTTACGGCGAGTAGTCGAGTAGTTCTGTAAAAACAGTTACTGCTGAATTTTTTTCAAAAACAAAAACAACCAAAATGTGCAATATATAAATAGCTTTAGCCTAATTACCAATAAATAAATAGAGAAAATCTAGTCCCCGCAAAAAAATTACATAAATATCATGGCCCTCTCTGGATTTGGGAATTGGGACTCTGAGCAGAAATCAGGTTTCGTCCGACGACATTATTTAGCGCAGACAAATCAAAATTCAAAAGTTCTAGTCTTCTAAAACCCTAACCCAAAAAATCGGGTTTTTGTATTCGTTTTGTAAAACAAATCAAACAAGATTTTATGTTGTGATATAAAATACATTTGTTTAAAATAGCCGGTGTTCAATTTTCGCTATGTATGTATGTGAATATAATAGTACTATATTATTAGGCAGCCCGCAGCTACGTTTGTCAATTCGGTTTTATTTTTTATTTTCTTTATTAAAATAATAAAGTGATTACTTCAGAAGTTCAGCGGCTCAGCCTTTAAATAAATACTACTAAATACTCTATATTCTCTAGCCTCTACTCTTTCCAAATATCTGGCCTATGTAATAGTCTCAATAGTCATTATGTACTCTCCTCGTACATATGACAAAGTACAAATACAAGTCAATACCCCAGTTCACCACACTGTCACCCACTGAGACTGAGTTTGTGGGGGCCCTGGGGGCTGAGCCGCCGGGGCCCGATCACCTGTGTGAAAGTCCGGTGACTGCCTGAACTGGGCCACTGCTTTTGGGGCGTAAAAACTACAGTATGTACTGGTGGCACTTGTGGCCCTGACCGAGGGGCGTGGGCTGTGGGGCGTCTGGTGGGCGGTGGCCTGGGCCGGCGTGGGCAGGTCGCAGGATAAAATTGAAAATCAATCTGTAAGCTCTGAAATATAGATGAAATAAATACTCAAAAAAAAACACTCATTGTTGCCCCGATATATTAGAAAAAGAGTCAGAACGCGGCATGAGATTTCGATGTACATATCTGTTTTTTTTTACAACAAACCAAAAATCAAAAGAGGAAAAGTTCGACAGTGCAGTGTGCAGGTATGTACATAGGGGGCCCGGGGGGCACCTCAGTATTTTCTTTTGATTTTGTACTAAATACTACCTTCTTGTGATTGGTTGGTTTTAAACAAGGATTTTGAAGTATAATATTTAGGATTTTGTTACAGCCTTCTAAAAAGACATTTTGTACGACATTTGAAATATGATTTATAAAGAAAATGGAATTCAGAATGATTTTTTTTACTCTAAACGTGGAGTACTCCATGTGGACTCTCTCTATAATAAATATCTAACTATCTTATGACTAAAGCCCCTTGTGGCCCCAGTGGGCCCTGTATATTTATGCCAGGATACAGTGATATGTACTCCGACTAAAATCCCATACAGTCATACCTCTTTATATGTCCAGTTCCTGGGATTGGCAAATAATTGGACATATAAAGAGGTAAGACAAGCCTGGGTCAGTTTCATACCATCAGGTTCGGGATCCAACCTATGGGAGTATGGGTCACACCAGGAGGTATTCTAGGCGCTCTCATTAAATACTTCTTCCCTTTCGTGACGATCAAGCCCTGACTTACACTAAAACCAGCTTCTCTAACCTTACCGACCAACTCAATCAAACGCTTCTCGAACTCGTGATGTGTACCTCACCTTTCTCGATATTTCTTTTTTGCATGTACCTCATAAGACTGACTGAGTATCTTCTCTCCAGACTCCATGAACCTTCTTATTGTTTTGATACTGACGCCGAATGATGCATGTGCTACCCGAACGGCCTCCTTCACTAAATCCTTACGATAGTTGTCTTTCCATGATAGGTCTAAGCTGTATCCCGCTTTCCTTATTGTACGCACGATGACACCTTTATCATTGTTTTTTAGATTGATTCTTTTTGTTGTATTGGAGCTCACCTTGTTTGATAATACAGTCTGTTTATATGTTCTCTTCCTCTTACCAACAGTGAGCTTAATCTATTATCATACTAGAGACTCCTTTCATACCAGACGATATATCCTGCTTGGGCGTAGACTGTGGTGTCGATCCGCCTGGTTCACTCGTTGTAGGTGCGTTTTGTCTGGCTCTGTCTGTCTGTTATTAGTGAAACCAGACTCCCACATGTCATTCGATGGCTGACATTTATCTGTAGACAGGCAGTAACCAATCGAGTTTGAGACATGACCCTCACCAAGATGCACGCCACAAAAGGCATGCATACCTCGATCGCAACCAGCACATTTGTGTACACCGCCCACTGGGTGCGTCGTAGTGCATCCTTTCGCACAATAGCGTTCACCGCTAGAAGTGTCTCACATCAGGATCTATTGTAGTACGTACTCTAGTGTATGTATTACAGATAAAGCTACTGTCAAGTTGAGGTGAAAGGTGAAATATTCACACATGAAAAACCCTAAAACCTCCAAGAGCAGTCTGCAGGACCGGCCTAAAAAGACCTGACTCATATATAGAGGGTTGGCCAAAATATAAATTGGACAAATAAAGAGGTGGACATATAAAGAAGTATGACTGTATGTTTAAAAACCTGGACATATAAAGAGGTAGACACCTTAACGAGGTGGACATATAAAGAAGTATGACTGTATGCCTAAAACTTGTGACTGAAAATCACATACCGCTAAAACAAATTATAAACCTATTTTAAAAAACTATTCCTGAAACAAAATCTATATTCTTGTCTGTTTTGT
>NW_014038316.1:0-7855 GCF_001186125.1 Sphaeroforma arctica JP610 | reverse complement strand
ATATATATACATATATATATATACATGTATATATATATATATGTATGTATGTATGTATGTATGTATGTTGTATGTATGTACATGTATGTATATATATATATATATGTATGTATGTATGTATGTATGTATAAGTAAATATTAATTTATATGTATATATATCGTTAAATATTGGTGGAATTCGTTTGGTGGTGGCGAAGTGTGTACTGGATCCCATATATTATTTTCGCCTGAACATCGTGCCAGGTCTTGCATTTGAGATCTTGTACGACTAATACCACATATGCCGAATTATTTCTGACATTACACGACAGAGAGGTTTTCATATCTCAAGCAGCACCGCTACAATCAGCGTTTTTATTCAGACATCACTTGGCCCTGATTTCTAATTTGTATCCTTACCTCTCATAGCGCATAGATTGGAAACGCCACAAGCACAAGTCAGTCTGTGAGTTTCGGAAACTGCGGAAGAGTGGTAGTGTACAGCCTCATAAGCGCACTTGTCGGGCTACAGCGATTGAGCTGGCCGATAGACACTCTCCACCAGTCCTGTGTGGGTCATATACACTGAGCAAGGTCTGTGATAGGGCTGCTGATTCATCAATAGGTACCCCGATTACACGCCCAAATGGCACAGTCAGTTTGCATTCGCTAGATCAGAGGTCTCCCCGCTCCAGAAATGAGCCAATGGTGGAAGCTGTATGTGCGTGTAGTCAGAAAAGGAAGTCAAAGGGGAAGACGCGGATGAAGGCTCTTCATGCGACGGGAAGATCTACAGCCACTCCTCTGAAGAGATCGCCCGACATTATAACATCTCACAATCCAAACAAATGCGGTCAGAAGGATAGCCAATCCAGATCACATGCAACAACAATCCGTTCCGATGATGTGCTAAACAGCCTGGTCGAGGATGGGACTCAAGCCATCAGTGCAAAGGAAATCACTCCGTACCAGAGCACATTGCAGGGCAGAAGTACATTAGCACGCACTGCTGTCGACACATCGGTTGCCAAACCGACAAGTGGCAAACCCAAGGTGAGGTGCAATACTCCCGTCACCTATCCTGTTACCAGCAATACGATGGTCATACCGACGATCAGACGGTCTAAAGCGAACTATAAAACTGGCACCACGGGATGTTCGCGGCACAAGCGGTTGAGCGCCAACAACCAGATCAACACGCACACGCTGAGACAGTCTCCTGACGGGCGCACGAGGTGCCGTGGGAACGGTACGAAGCCACACACCTCGAGGGTCGACTGGGGTGAGAATACTCTAGTCCATCCTATGTCAGACACGCCACATACATCTGCGAGGCTGGTGAGCGAACCTTTGTCAGCGGATACTTTAGGACGTGCTCAATCGAACTTATTAATGAACGCAAACGCGTCGACCAATAAGAAAATGAAAAGGACTGCACACGAGCCCAACGCAGTAGAAAAACCTACGATTTCGCTCGCCTTGGGTGGTAGGGCTGGTTTTGAACCAAAGAAAGTTAGTCTACATACGAAGGCAAGGGATGTTCAGATGGGAGTACCACAAATGATTTCGATCAATGCTGCGGTGAATGCAGACAATGTTGCTTTGGAGGCGAGTGTCGATGATGCCCAGATCAGCACATGTCCGTCAAACACAAAGCGAGAATGGACAGATGTGAAGCTGGAATGGAATGACCCCACGAAAGGCCCACCCCCTCTCCTATTACGCACAGTATCTGACAATCCCCCATCACATCACCTCTTGGATGAGCAATCCCCGAATACACTGATGTGTGCGTGGCATGGCTGTGATGCGAGGGAACCAGACGGGGATGCTCTCTTTCGGCATATGTATATGCATGTTACAGAGCTTCCAGTCGCATGTGCATTTGAGAACTGCGGGATGGACTTCTCATCGCACGCCAATCTTGTGGCGCATACCTCATGCCATTTCATAGCAGCCACTCACACGTGTGCCTGGAAGGGCTGCGACTTCGCCTTCAGCCGCAAAAGACGAGAGCATTTTGTGACACATATGCGAACACACACGCGTGAAGCTGCCTTTGCGTGTCCGTGGGAGAACTGTGATGCCGTAGCTACAGCTAAGCAAGTGATAGTCAAGCACATGATGAAGCACCACAGCGGAGTGCTCCCATTCGCCTGTACTGAGGGAGGGTGCGACAAGCGGTATGCTACTAAATATGCCCTAGCAAGACATCGGGTCACGCACACGGATAGATTTGCCTGTGTCTGGGAGGGGTGTGAAAAAAGACTGAGTTGCGAAGCTAAGCTCAACGCACACATGATGAGTCACGCAGGGAAGAAACTGTTGTCTTGACAAGTCGCAGGCCTCTCACTCTTAGCAGTCCAATCACAGGTGCTTGATAAAGGTCTTGTAACGCTACTCTTGGCGCTGACGCCCTCGAAAAGTTGTAGTTTAGAGCTTCGGTTATTATACGGTCAGTGAGGAAGAGTAGGAGTGGTACAAGTTGTGTTGAGTTTCTCCGCATCCACCAAGCACATGTAACCTACCATAAAGGTCTACGTACAGGGTCGTATGGGAGACTGTATATATATATATATATATAGTGTGGTTGTAATGCAGAGCCGCAGCCGCTTCGACACAGTTGTGGATGCTTCGATCTGTACCGTCTATCACTCAAAAGAATCGGACACTCTGAGGTATGCAGGGGGGGGGGAGGGGGGGGGTGGTATGTATATGATCACATACAGCACATCAGTCATAGTACACCCAATCGTTGCTCATAGTGTGGTACTAACCTGCTTTACAATATGGTTGTGAGCATCGTTTTCTGACGCATCTTTTCTATGTATTCTGGTTCCATATACCGCACTACTGGGATTAGATCGCCGTCAAGTAGGCGAACGAATGTGGCGGTCATGGTGCCGTGATGTCTCAGATATTCCTATGGTCCCACCCGACGTGATGCTGAGTATGAGACGTGGATAGCCAACATAGACGCAGACACAGAGTGTCCGCGCAGTGTCAACGATATCACCGATCTCAACATTGAAACACTGCACCAGGCTATTGGGCATGAGCATGCACTGGTCCACTTCTGGCTCAAACTGTGCCTGTTCCCGGACGAGCTGCAGACCTATCCACAGTCTATATCCACCAACTCGTGGCATTTGATGGCGTGCTCTCGCAGAATCGTTGGGTTCTCTGGCACGCGCGATCTTGGATTGCTGATTTCACTTTTGAAGTATTTATATTTCACTTTTGAACTATGCCACAGCCATGGGTCACCTGGAAGGACATGAAGGGGCCAACAGACGCATGCTAGCCATCAATCACCGCGTCAAGGACGAGGACGTGTTCTCAGTGGGTGCACACGAGGACGTAATTGAGCGCATCGTTGCCATAGCGAACCAACGCGCGGTGGATGCCATCATTGACGTGGGCGCGCTGTTCCAGGGCCACACACTCTGCCGTACCGAACTTTCAGTCTCAACGCGACACCGCGGCATCATCTACCACTCGCCTGAGGGGTGGCGCACGCTGTCCACAGTCCCACACACTTAGGCCCAGGACATCGCCACCTCCACCATCCCCGTGCACCAGTGCCTGGTGCTGTATGACCAGGAACACATACGCGGGTAGATATGCGCTGCGGCATGATGCGGTTGCTCTGGTCACTATAGGCCCAGGTCTGACCCGGGATGCGTATATGCAGGCTATCGGCCGCTTACGACAGTTGGACGGCGCGCAGCGGTTTGGTCTCGTGGTGCCTGAGGTGATTTCAGAGAAAATCAACGAAACCTCTACGGGTACGAAGGACTGGTCCTGTGCACAGCGCCTAGTGGCGTGGTTGTTGCTGAATACGGATTACGCGGTACAGAGCAACGTGGTGAATTGGGTGGAGCAGGCTGTGTACTTCCGCATCACAGACGCTGAACGGCGGCGAGATGAACTGGACAATGGTGATACGATTGAGACTGATGATGCGAATAGTTTGGAAAAAACATCACAGACCTTACCCGCAGAAGAAAAGATTGAGACCTCGGTATGGTATATAGATGACCAGGACCAGCCAGACGCCCTCTATGGCAAGCACTGCCGCCCAGAAACACCTGCAACACGTGCACTCGCACTGCTAACAAAACATGCGGAGCACTTTATTGATGACACACCAGGTTCCGAACTGCATGCCGGTATGGAGACCATTGCAAAGTCTCTGCAGCCACACAGCGACCCAGGAGCAGCCAACACCGACCATGGCTTCAATAAGCTTGTGCAAAGGGAGATGCAGCAACAGTAGGAGCAGGAGATCGTCAAAGTGGTGAACAGATCGGCGTACACTCCGGCTATTGATTCCGATGCGAGAGAGACGATGAAACCCATCGCAGTCAACGAAATGGTTATTGACACTCGCTTGCTCTGCACAACGAACTTCACAGAATCGGCCGCAACCTCGACATCGCGCCACTTCTTCAAGTGCGTTGGCCCTCTGCGGTGGAAAGCCGACGAAGATATGTACGAAGTGCTCACACAGCGCGAAGCCGAACGATACCTGGAGGAGGGTGTGCAGTTGCTGCATCTTCATGTGCATGCCACGGCGCCTGTCACTGCATTGCTGAGCGTGTACAACGGATTCTCGTCCCTCGGAGATGAGAAACGTCGCCACTTTGTGGTGAGTTGCAGGGACAAGTCGGCTCTTGGAGCTCTATGCCATGTGATAAATTAGAGACAACTGTCAGAAGCAATACCGCATTCGCACTTTGAGCAGGCACTGATCAATGTACGATTGGCGTAAATATAGGTCCGTTTTGGGATGCGCTGGTGGCGACAAATGAAATGAATACAGAGGGGCTGTATTGAAGCCAATGATAGAGTCACAAGTAAGTAATAATCACACATAGTGGCCCAAGAATATAACAGCTATCAATATTGCAGGCAGCATAGTCAATCTGCTATATATTAGCATGCATTATTAAAATGTAACTCACAAATTCTAAACTTGGTTGAACCATTAAATTCAGTAATACTCTTTGCAATTTGTACTATTCAGGACATACGATTGCAATCTACAGATGGCTTCAGAATATTTTATTATCGTAAAATTATCTCAATCGATTTAGACCGATGAGCCGCGTATCGCCCATTGCTCTATTGCGGAGCATGATTGACGTATGCGATCACACGAATCTTCCGTATTGTATATGAACAAAAAGAAGGCATAGGAATATCTGAGACATCACGGCACCATGACCGCCACATTCGTTCGCCTACTTGACGGCGATCTAATCCCAGTAGTGCGGTATATGGAACCAGAATACATAGAAAAGATGCGTCAGAAAACGATGCTCGCAACCATATTGGAAAGCAGGATAGTATCACACTATGAGCAACGATTGTATATACCATGACTGAGGTGTTGCGTGTGATCATAGACATAAACCTGCTGTTTCGATAGCATACCAAAAGTCACCCCCCCCTCGAGAAATGTTGTCATGACAACCGAGCACGACTACATCGTCCGTTGATTGATGCGCGCGTACATAGATGCTGTAGCCTCGTCCACTGCTCTCTCCCACCGAGTGCCTGCACTGTGCTCTATGTTCTCTTGTCCATTCGCTTCAGACGCACTCACCACTTCCGCTGCTTTTACAAGACACTGCACAAATTCGTTTGTGTGCGTGTCGATAGCTGTAATCAGTTCCTCCCAGCCTCTGTCAATATCATGAATAGCAGTGAACAATGATCAACGACCACAGTAACAATGTTTTTCTCTCTCGTATCAATATAAAGCGAAAAGGAGGTATGGATGGGCGTTGTTTCAGAACGACTAGACCGCAAAAATAAACGCATTCATTTGAGTTTAGGCCTAAAAGGTATTTTTTGGTGAGCAGACCACACGAAAAAACATGACAGTCCAACGTCATCGACTTTTACTACACAAACTAATACTACACAAACGTATGTATACATATTCATGCAGATTACCACAGGATATCCAGAACCAATCCTGCGGTAGTTTTAGGGACAGAGTAAATGTAAACTAATCAGCTCGAGAAAAATCCCGAGGAAATAGTTGATTATATAGTGTTGCAAATAGATAAATAAACCAGATATGTATACAAAGACATGTTTTTGCTGAATTTGATATATGCCAAAAAAAAAAAGAGGAATGACCTTAACCAGGTATATGTCCGCGTTGTTAAATAGTGTAACAAACGAAAACATAAAAAATATAAATATACAAAGACATGCCTTTGATGTGAATTTGATAAATTTTACATAAGAAAATGGCCTTACCCAGATATACGGCCGCGTGGTGTGAGGCTGTCAAAGTCGTACCAAATATGCCCCAGCAGCGCCACCAATCGCGCATTGACTTTGGGACTGCTTTCTATCGGGCTCTGCACTATGGCATTAATGGCCTGACGAATCCATGACAAAGTCGAGAGAACGCGCAGAAGTTAGTGATGCTAGTTCAGGCAAATCTTAGCAGAACTGAAGCTCCAAATTACTTTCGGATTCGACGACTACAACGCAATCGTTGATCATGAGCAGAGCATGATTGGCGATGGTCAGATCGCGTGCCGCTTTAAAAGCTTCAAGTCTGGGTGAGTCACTATACACACACAGATTGTCCGATGATCGTCTACTGAATTTAATACTTGTGCAAGCACACAAATGCACACATGGTCGTACACAAACACTACCCAATCCCAGTACAATTCACAATTCTTCGATCACGCGGATAATAGTTACTCGCACCTGTATTAACGTATCGCGCAAACTCTTCGGGGCGGAGATGCGAAAACAAAGCTCAAGTCTTACAATACACCGCCATACAGCAGCAAACAACACACCTTCTCGCGACATTTACGGAACCAATCCGCACGTTTCCAGCGTTCCGCCAGTGCGTTCCGCTGCACGTAGTCCTGCACAGTTTGAGTCTTCTTCTTTGGCCGATTCAACATTGTTCTTTGGCCCAGAGTCTTCCTTACAGATTCTTTGCTTGTCGTGGCCTGATTCGGAGTTCCTTCATCTGTGTGTGTGCCCAACGCTTGTGCCTGCTGGGCATTCTGCAAAGTGTCTCTCTCATTGTGCGATGTGTTTGTAGCTTCGCTCTGCCTGGCATCCGCATGTTGTTTCTCATGTGCAAGTCCCATCCGTGGCTTTACTATCACCTTCCCATTGATATGTGAGGTTCGATCCCCAGGTATATCCGTGGCCTCGGGCACAAGACCTTCGCACCCGTCGATACCGAAGTAGAAGCCTGGCACGCAAAAACCATTCCGCATATAAACATACATGTATGGTGCACCAGTGCGATCAAAGTCACTAAAGCGCCTCGTATATTTATACTAAGTGGGTCACGTGAGTAAGTCTGTGAGTATGTGGGGGTCCGTGTGGAAATAATGACACTCATAAACCACACTGCGCCTGTGTATATTCAAATATGCACGGCAGGGCTGTCGAATCTGACGAGAGTGTAGCAAGCAACGATTCGAAACCTACACATGCACGATCCGGAATACCACTGATCCGGAATACCACTACAGAGGAAACACAGTGCAAGTATGAACGTTACTGTGATTTTTTTTTCATGTTCGTTTGTACCTCTTGTACTCTTGAGTGCCTTATAGTCTTGGGTGTTTCAAATAAACAAACCAAAGCCCGCGTCGGACAGTGCACTTGATCGTAGTAGATGGATGTATCAAGTGATGCCAAGTAGTCCATAGCAAAGGTCGCTAGAAGATTGTCAGAAATATTGGGAGGAATCCGTGTATTCCGCGGACCGCACACAACCCTATTACTGTATCGTATCTATATTTCGCTTTAATGACGTTGAAGAAATGCAAAATAACATAGGTATCAAGTATTTTAGGTATGTTGGAATGACATA
>NW_014038317.1:2527-7862 GCF_001186125.1 Sphaeroforma arctica JP610 | reverse complement strand
TATATATTTATGTATATATGTATTTGATGGGAGATGTTATTTTTCGTAAGTTTTTATAAAAAATAGGGGTATTTCTCTGTTCTAGATTGTTTATAAATGTATTTGTCAATAAATACTCGCTTATGAGTATGTTTTGCGTTTCTCTATATATTGATTGGTTTGCGAACTCGTCTCGGATTTCGTGTTATATTTTGTGTTGTTTTAACCTAGTCGTATCCACTGCGGAACAGGGTGTTTATTGGACATATATCCTCTGATTGGACTTCACGGCGCATACGCATATTGTGCAGATGAGCACAGATCGCTCTTTGTATTTAAAACACGCTTTTTATGTGAATCTAATACATTATTATATGAATATATATTCTTCCCTGCCATGTTCTATGAAGAAACTGAATATCCGGCCAGCTCTATTTGCAACCACAGAAACGCCTATGTTCCGTCGTTTCATCTATTTGACTAACTTGTACTGCATATTAACTCTCGCTTGATCTCCATTCTTTTTTTCTCAGGTTCAGATCTCAGGTCACGGATGGGAGGGGGTGGCAGAGGGAATCGTAAGTAGTTGTAGAATACACTTAAATTTTGCGACAAGCGTTAGTGGAGTGCAACATATATATATGATATCGCGAGTGTTGGTGTAGTATCCTTACGTTCTTTGGTCGGCGCTGGGGAAGTTCGCAGATGTCTAGCCGATTGCTGGCAGCAAACAACCTGTAGTCGTACGTCTGGTATTGTTTGTCTGTCTCGACGTGCCTACCCGCAAGGTATAACGGTTCACACTCTATACATCAAAACATATCTCCGCGCACGGAATATAAATCTCATCTTTTGATCACTGCTATCTATACGGTCGTAAATTTGCGAGTTGTGTTGGTTTAAGTACTTTCGGACGTTTTGTGACAGCGATATTTGTCAAGGTGCTTACAATGTATGCAGCAACTGTGGTTTGATGTCGTTGGTTTACCTATGATTTCTCACTCTTGTCATCCTACTTTGCACTTGGGAGGTTATCCTTGGTGGCTGTTATATATCGACGTGGCACATCAGTATATTTCATCTCCAGGCACTCTCGTCGTTGATTCAACATATATTAATTTTGACTGTTGAGCAGCGATTCAGTTTTTTTATACGCTTCTTAATTGCATATACCATCGATCTTCCCACAGACACAGACAGGGGACATGGTGACAAAGGATACAGTACACGTAGCAGTAGCAGTACGGGTCCGAAACGTGGCGGTGGTTTGGGCAAAAGAGGAGGTATGTAGGGGACCTGCAAGCTACCTGTTGATAAAATTAGTATGTATACGCGTCGTCGTTTAGTTTATGTGTGCAGTATGTAGCACTTATCCACCCGTATTGTACTACATGCATCTCTCGTATATCATTAACGCCACCTGAAGTTCTGTCGATCTCTGTATGGGGGATGCGCCTTCGCAGCTGTTTATTCTACAGCGGTGTCGGCCATCTGAATTGTGAACCTGTATCTTGCTATTTCGAAGGGTTCAACTGCTTGTCACGTAGCAACAGTATAAAAATAAAAATAGAGTGGTCGAACGTCATGCTCGTTGATTTCCTGTCTTACCTACTCCTGTCTCACCTACACTCGCGATTGGCGGGCCACTCAGCACACAAACATAGTACGGGCTAACTTGGGTTAGGGTTTGGAGTTTAGGGTTTAGTCTAACTTTCGCTATTGTGTACCACGGTCAATGATTATCTTGTATATATGTATATATAATTCACGCGCTGCAGGTGGGGGGCCAACATATAAAAGTAAGGTGAGGCTGGATAAAGCGTCTCTACACAAAGCATTAGACGGAGATGTCGCCATGTCCAGCGGAAACAGAAGCGGGAGGTCGCCCCAGGTGAGTCAATCACTGCTGCACGTTGCAGTGAGGTGTTTGTTTCTTATCTACATGTCTATTAAGTTGTATGAGACGGCAGGTCTTGATTTGTACCAAGCTGCCGAATGAATAGCGGCTGCGGGTATGATCTGATCTCTGCAAGCTATCCTTTTTTGGTTTCGTATCTCCGTGTCTGTACTATACAGATAGACATTCCAGTCTAACACTGAGTGCGATGCAGCATGTTAGTTTTTTCTTTAGCGAAGCACTCGCAATAAACCCTTCTTTGCACTATAAAGTTTGGCATATAATCGAGGCGGCCTGATACTTCGGAGCTTGTGGTGACTGTACTTGGCTGTACCTTACAAGTATATTTAAAAACATACATGTAGATTTCAATCCATACCTAAGTGTACATATATATATACATATATATATTTATATGTGTGTGTGTGTGAGTGAGTGTGTGAGTGAGCGAGTGAGAGAGAGAGAGAGTGTGTGTGTGTATGTGTGTATGCATGTATGTATGTATGTAAGTATGTATATATGTATATATGTATATATATGTATATATAAATATATATATATATATATATATTGACGTACGTTCCTTTCCCAACAGCGATTGAATACCAGTGCGTCGGCACGGGGCAAGGGTCGGGGTGCGAAGAAGGTGGGCAAGAACGCAAGGGCACCCCGCATAACAGATGAGGAGGCCAAGCAGATCTTGTATAATTTCCTGGAGAAGGGTTACGATCCTGTGCAGAAAAGCCTGGATGTCAGCAAATTCTCGAAGGTGCACCCCAGGGTGAATCTGTGGACGTTTGGGGCTATACTAGTGGACCTAATCAAGAGCGAATGCCCTGAGGTATGTACTGTGCGTGCGAGCACTAGTTTGAAAAGGTCGATTTGTGCACCATCAACTCTAGTTGTTGCGTGTATAGGATTCTTTTGTTTTGTCTTCAATTGACTCATTATTATATACGATGTGGTGTACTGTTTTCATATCGCGTATGACGTGAGAATGAGAGAAATAAAGCAGCATCGTTCCTCTCTACGCTTGTTCATATCTTTATGTCTATGAGCGATTGGTGGTTGATTAGTGTGTTCGTTCAGATAAGAGGAAGGGCTACTTGTTCAGAAATCTACGCCTGCTACATGAGTGACGCGCCATGTGCAGGGAAGTTTCAGAACTTTCGAAGCGCTTTCGTCTCGGCTTGAGAATGCTCCAGTCATAACATGAATGTAGTAATAACATAAATGTTGATATTGATTTCTATACCGCAACTTATTCAACAACGTATGTCTCGGCATTCTATCGGTCAACCCGCTGCTGTACAGATTGAAATACTCAACCTGAGTGAAAATAAGCTGGTGCGATTGAAATCCATCACCGGCATTGTGGATGCAGCACCCGATCTTAGGCGAATCAGTTTAAAAGATAATGAGGTAGGCTGTGCTAAGGATACAAAGTATATGTAGTATGGACTTTGTTGGTATCGGATTTCGAGTTATCCTACGCGCGTTCGGCGTACGTAGATCACACTTGCGCATGCACAATGGGTAATGTATTTCCATCGTCGTACC
The DNA here is from genome assembly GCF_001186125.1 of Sphaeroforma arctica JP610. Classification (NCBI taxonomy): domain Eukaryota; class Ichthyosporea; order Ichthyophonida; genus Sphaeroforma; species Sphaeroforma arctica. The sequence continues at coordinate 4,426 of NW_014038317.1, read as the reverse complement.
CGCTGCTCTCATGGTGCGTTGTTATGTAGTTTACTTTCCAAATTTCCCATTGGCTTATATTGCGTGGTTTTATCACGGAGATGTATTCGTGAGCCTTGCTGGTAGTTTTTCCACAGCGGTGAAGCTGGTGTCGGTAACGGTGAAGCTGTGGGAGTTCTCGCTCTCTTGCTATATTTTGGACTCTCCGGTGTCAATTTAATACCGATATACTGTTGTGTGCCGCACCATGGGGCTGTGAACTGAGTGGAACCATGCCAACTAAAGCTATACAACATTGATGTGTTTCGGCATCCCCCATCATCATAGACGCCCTTTCAACCTGTTGGAATGTCTGTCAATGACTTTTTTAGGGTATAAGAACCCTAAACCCTAAACCCTGCACCGGCGGTTCTTGATCTTTTAGATAAAGTTCCAAGCCCAATACATGCTTCTCTCTGGTGTCTTTCTACTGCAGCTGACGATCGTCAGTGAACTGCGGGTGTTAGAAGGACTGAATCTCAAGGAACTCATCGTCGCCGGCAATCCGCTTGCGAAACAAATGGATTATCGGGATGCAATTACAAAGATGTTCAAGTCGCTCGATATGCTGGACGATACGGAGGTGAGTGCGTGTTTGTTCGGCATCAGTGTCTGGTGAGTCTATACTCGAGTGCCGCACAAGACAGAAGTAGGGGCACGCTACTTCGTGCACCTGACACCATGCTAGAGACTTGTGGTTGTTCTGATCTTCGCGCCATAAATTATCAATTTGATTTCAATAACCACTTATGAGGATACAAAGGAGCCTTTCACCCCTTGGATACCAGCTAACAACGTCATCCTGTATCCAATTAACCCGCCCAGATCACCAAATTCGGGGTCGAGGAAGAGATCAACGTACCGCCAACAGTGCTCTTCTACTCGGGTCTACCCGATGCCATGAAGGCCAGCGTGCTTGCGTTCCTGGAGAAGTACTACAGAGCATACGACGGGGCGGATGTATCTATCCGCTTACAGATGAGTGCCTTCTACTCACCCAATGCTGTGATGAGCTTCACGTGTCCACGCCAACACTCCACGGCGAGGGTGTCCAAGGGGTTCAACCGACAGGACGTGCGCAACCTGGAACGGGAAAAACACAACACACTCTCGGCCTCGTTCGAAGAATACCAACAAGTGAACAGGAATCTCAGGGTCGTCAAAAGTAAAGGTATATATATATATCAGTGGACAGTGAGGTCTGACCGTTGCTTAGATATCGATATCTGATTCTTTGCATCTACCATTTTATGGGCTAGCTTCGAACGAAAATATAATATGACTCATGTGCAGAGTCAGCAATTCTTTGGTTCGCTGGTTCTTAAACCCTCATATGCACCGGTGTAGTTGTGCTGGTACGCTTTAGAGTGACTTGGGAGACAAACTGAGCTAAACACATACATGCCAAGCATATATCGTCTAAAGCTTGTATGTCAACTACAATCTCTTGCACAGCGAAACGCGAGGACACTCTATTCATGGGTGTTTCGCAGATTGTAGCCATGCTGGTCAAACTGCCGCCAACGGTACACTCGCTACAGGAGATGATGGTGGATCTGTGGCAAGTCTCTCCCAACAGCATTATGGTCAAGATAGTAGGGCCACTGCAGGAAGCCCACAAGGAGGCCAAGAATGGGTCGGTGAAGCGCATGTTTGCGCGCACGCTGTGTTTAGTACCGGATAACACAGGTGGTATGGTGATACAGAACGATATGGTCACACTCACCGATCCCTTAACGGAACGCATGACGAGACGGAAACCTTTAGTAGCATCCGCCGACGTACAGCCGCCAGCACAAGCGACTGGACAAGCACAGGTTTGTGTCCCGTGCGTTTCAGTCCGTTTTAGTCCGTTGCTTACCTATATGTGCGTGTTGTTAT
>NW_014038317.1:0-2404 GCF_001186125.1 Sphaeroforma arctica JP610 | reverse complement strand
ATATGTGTAGTTTTATGTATGCATATTGCAGCGTGTGTGCTTGCGATCGTGTGGACCCATCTGTAGCTGGCTCTATTTCGCAGTGTCGTGAACTTGCTTTTGTCGTCAAGGTGTATAGCTGTGGTGGATAGGTAGGTTAACAACTCGCCATAACCAATTGCACCTGCGGCGTGGTGTTTGCTTTAGTGTGCCTTTCAATAGTCCAGACACTACACATTCTTTGGTCCACAGTGGTTCGGGAGTGCACATGCTGCTGCTTCATAGAATAACACTCACCACCACTCAGCCTAACCTTCAGCCACGATAGATAGCGGCTGTCTTCACCGCACTATAGTGCGGAGTGTGCTATGACCTCCATTTACCACACCGACTATCGATACACTCCTCACTACGTGTGGGCTCGTACAATGTGAGTGTATTTTGTTGTCTCCTTCCGTTCACCTGTAGGTCGGTACAACGAGAATTCCTCTAGATCCTTCCTGCTCTATCTATCTACACGCGAAGACTGGCGCATTTTCTTCAAGTCCAATCCTAGTCTATCACGTCTCACTTGTCCCCTGAACTCGACCGATAGGTCACTAAATAGTATCGGTTTCTTCGCACTATGCATGCACAGGTGCCACCCACAGCGGCCGCAAACTTAGACCCTGCCCAAAAGGCAGCGGTGGCTGCGCTGGTGCAGCAGAGCACATTGAATGAGGCCGGGGCACTGCATCTGCTCAACTTTGCGCAGTGGAATGCCTCGGAGAGCCTAAGGCAATATAAGGAACTAATGGTATGGGTTAACATCTGTGAGGACTTTTAAGGCTGTATATTGGTGGTGTATGGTCTGGGAGGGTGTGTTGTAGACTGTTTTTCTATGGTGTTTGTATTGTATATGTATTGCTTTTAACCTGTGGGCTTTTAAGCCTGTATATTGATGGTGTATGGTCTGGGAGGGTGTGTTGTAGACTGTTTTTCTATGGTGTTTGAATTGTTTATCTATAGTTTTTAACCTATGTGGGCTTTTAGGCCTGTATATTGATGGTGGATGGTCTGGGAGGATGTGTTGTAGACTGTTTTTCTATGGTGTTTGTATTGTATATCCATGGTTTCTAACCTATGTGGGCTTTTATGTCTCTATATCGATGGTGTATGGTCTGGGAGGGTGTGTAGTAAACTGATTTTTCTATGGTGTTGTATTGTATATCTATGATATTAGTTTTAAATTTTGCAGGCTTTAAACCACTTTATTGATGGTGTATGTTCCGGGAGGATGTTTTGTATTCTAATTATGTTGTGGTGTTGCATTGTATATGTATCTTTTTTTCTTCATGAGGGCTTTAAGCCTCTATATTGATAGTGTATGGTCTGGGAAGATGTTTTGGAAACCGATTCTGTTAAGGTGTTTACATTGTATGCGTATGGTTTAATCCATGAGGGCTTTAGTATCTATATTAGTGCTGTATGGTCTAGGAGAATGTGTTTTGTCCATGTTCATTTCCATTTACATATACATATATACATATACATATATATCCTTCTACTTGTCGGACGGCACTAACGTTTATCTCATGTACTCGCTTGGTATTGTTTCTCTACATCGCAGCCGCTGGGTCAAATTCCGCCGCAGTATTTACGAGCTTGAGAGCGCAATATGTAATGAGATTAATTATCGCCATTGATAAGGGTGACTGAATAAAAACCTTAAAAAATCAATATTATGGGTAAATGGGTGCGTATTGATTTCTTGTCATTCATTAGACTATTACACATACTAGTAAACTGACAGCTTGATTTTTCATACACTTCACTGCTATGATGGGCGTCCACAAAGAAGTGGAATGATTGCGTAACAGTATGATTGTACAACAAAGCACAATATATTAATGTGCGATGCTACCAGAAAGCAATATGTGGCTATAGCTGTGTACTTTATTCTATGTGAAGTACCAATGGTCAACTTGTATTAATTCGATAGGTATGTATTGTGGATCATTTCATACGCACTAAACTGATATGAGTACCTGAAAAATTGTATATGCATGCGTAAAACATACGTTTGCCATAAAAGAGCTGTATAAATAGTTCCGCTTTATACAGACAATTCCAAGCTATAAAGATATAGATGTTAATATTGTGCACATATATGAAATGTTTGTTTTGCAGATTCTACCAAGCATATTAACAGAACATGAAAGTATTTGCAGGCATAAATTTGATGTAGTTTGTCAAGTTATACATCATCTGCATATTTGCGAGCAACACAATAAAGTATAGCCAGCCGCAATCACATACGCATGTGCATACATGTATGTGGTTAGCCAGACGACGAAAGTTCAAGCATTACAAGCTGATTGACTCATATGACATAACTTGGGAAAGTGACTTAAAAATCGTATCAACACATACAAATACCAAGAAA
>NW_014038318.1:2746-7874 GCF_001186125.1 Sphaeroforma arctica JP610 | reverse complement strand
TTAATGAATTAGAGGCTTTATCGTTGTACATACTGGAGTGTATATATACTCGAGTGATAGTGTGCGTCTATACTCTAATGGTTGTGAATTTATATTTACCAGTGTTGTTATGTACCTGGTATTCTACTGAAATATTGATATATTTTATAATCACATAAGTAACACACAAACAGATACACACAACACACACACATATATATATATATATATATATATATATATATATACGCACACGCGCACACGCACACACTAACACGCACACACTAACGTACACACCCTAACACGCACACACTAACGTACACACACTATCACGCACACACTAACGTACACACACTAACACGCACACACACACTCATATATATATATATGTGTGAGTGTGTGTGTGTTTGTTTGTGTTTGTGTTTGTGTCCGTTTGTGAAAACGTATGTATTTTATTTATTTATGTGGGGGGGGGTGTGCGTATTTACGTATGTACTTGCGTATGTATGTATGTATGCATATGTATATAAATATATATATGTGTGTGTGTGTGTGTGATACATATATATATGTGTGTGTGTGTATATCTGCATGTATATATATATATATATATATATATATATACTTTCTGTGCTGCTCACTGCTCACACCAATAGTGTAGCAATATTTATTTTTTAAATCTTATTGCTTTTTATTGAGAGTTAACCTACTAGACTCTGAGTGCTGGAGACTGCAATTCTATTATATTCTCATCCGCACCCCTTTCAATCTATCGATTTTCAGGCGTGATCGTTCCATGTGTGATCACGGGCCTTTTCATGATCAAATTAGGGCTGACTAAAACCGCTCCTGAAGTGCATGATGAGTGGAGCATGAGGCGCGAGAAGGCTCAGGTAAATAATTATAACTTTCACCTGATATCTGTAGTTTGTAACCACTCGAGTTCTTGGTGCGTTTTTTCGTTGATTCTTCATTCCTCGTATCTTTGACCATCTGATGTCGCACATACTTAATGGACAGATGCCCGCGGCCGACGGCTCTACCATGGAACATTACTACTCCACGCAAGTAGGCAAGAAAACTGACGGGTTCCTGACTAGAATGCTGGCAAAGGGCATGGAGGTGAGTATCTCGCCCATTAGTTGTTACTGTTACGTATGCGACTAAGGTTCTATGACCCACGGATAGTGTCGGCTATATAGTCAATTTACTGTTTTGGAAAATATACTCTGAATCTTACACTGCTTCTATTCAAATTGTTAATTGCCTGATTCATGCTTATTGATTCTGTGAGCATAATAGACGCCACATGATAGAGGACTAACCCTGTCATTTTTTTATGAGCTCAACGACTAATCAATTTTCTTCTTTTGTTTTTCACATATGTTTGTGTATGTAAACAGACTCCGGAGGAAAACAGAATCAAGCAGGAAGCGAGATTAAAACAGCAGGTTGCTCTCGCTGATGCGAAGTAAGTTCCTTGTGCATCGTTGCTGTCTTATAACCTGGTTTACATTTTTGTTCTGGTGATGGGATACGGTGTTTCAACTAGGTCTCCGACGTGTTTAACACGATACTGATTTTTGTCTTTTTCTCTCTTTATAGTCTGGACATCTGGAATCGTCCTTCCTACTCCGGCATTCAAATTGTCGACCGAGTGAGACCACACAATTGGCGCGGCCTGGGTATCGGTGACAAAGATTGAGGACGTACTCTCACCTGGCTACAACGGTGCCGAGGCATAGTTTTGTGTGTATCTGGCAAGTTTTTCAATAATAAACGATAGTTGATTCCGATGCTAGGTTCGTTATAGTATGAAAGAGCACTTGCAGTCTGGCTGCAGCGTCATATTCGCTAAAGATCGTTTCAGGGTTTCGAAGTATATCCCGAACACTTAGATTCTTTAAAGCTCGCACGCCCGATGATCCGTGGTGGTCAAGTACAACCCCAAAAACGTGGTAACTATTAATAAGAATTTACAATATATAGGCGCGTGAGCAATTTGTGCTGCGAAAGTAGATGTCATTTAAAGTAATAAAAGATTACATCGAAATTTTAATCGATCCACTGAGTAAAATTCTTATCGCTTTCCTGAGATCCATATATTTCTATGCTGAGTGCTGCAGGGAGCAATTACTGTTTTTATCTGCACCTTTGCAGCAACGCTATGAATAGCTGCTATGTTTATGATGTACGGTATTTCCTGCTGCTAACGGACAGATACTCTGTAGAGGTTGATAGATGTTAGCTATTGTAAAAGTGTGCACTATGCATTTCGCAAAGAGTCGCTGTGGTAACAGTACCACATACAGGTAGTTCATTCTAAAACTCGCGCGTGATATCTCGTACCGACGCGGGGGCGTTCCGCTGTCGATTTCGGTCTGAACCACTTCATTGTCGCGAACAGCCTGAGAGAAAGAACACCCTGATCGTATTTTTGACACTACCAGAAGCGTGTTAGGTGCAATTTCTGGCATCGGGTATTTCTTCGTCATGTTGTATTCCTCAATTTCGAGAGCTTCTTAAAGCTATTCACTTGCTGTGGCCCAAGACGAATGCATTGGACTAGTGTGGTTTACACGCTTAAAAGTAACTACGGAGTAGCTTGGGAAATCTTCACATCAAGTTCCGAAAGACTTCGATCGAGAGATTCTGATAGTGAGCGACACCTTCAGTTGCTATTGAAAATTGCGTTATGCCGTTCCCAGATCAGTCGTCTTGAATGGTGCCAACATTTCGTCTACTACAAATTGGACGACACCTTGACCCGCTGTGCTGATTGCGGGCTTGTTCACTGCATCGTACATAAGAGATAGTTATTTGTGAGATGCAGAATGTCCGCCACACCCTCACCCTGCTCTTTAGTGGGAACTACACACAGAAATCAAGATTTCTCCAAGTGCCAGTTTGTAGGTATGCATACTTTGCATTATCACGAAGAAGGATAATAGCACCTACCAGCAACCAAATCATGACTGAAATTTCTCATGAAACCTTCGAACCGGGTATCGACTCGCGTCCACGAAGTTGCCTCTCGGATTGAAACCAACATCTTGTATTCGGGGGATTCGTCCTCAAAGATGCGCTATGCTTATTTCAGTGGGTATACAATCGTTTCGATTAAACAATACAGAACGGACCCTAAGCGACTTCGGGACTCTCACTTGATTTATCGGATGAAGTACCATAGCTTCAGCCAGACTTGCTTTGGTAAGGATTCTATCCAGATCTACGTCGCATATAATCAATCCAACGAAATCAATACTGATAATCATATGCTTAGTATTGAAAGATGTGTAGTGACTTCTCCTTGACATGAACGCCAAGCAGTTAGCGACAGAATAAAATCAGCCGATACTGATAAACAATCTGAAAGCATCATCTATGAATCATAAAGTGGCAAGCAAAATTCGATAAATTGAAACATGTCGTACCTCAGCTTGTAGCTCCTCAGCTCCAACAGAATTGAACCATTCGTCTATTGAAGCGGGATTCGAAGGGAGTTCCTCGTTTCGCACAATTCGTACGATATTCGCATACTGCGACTCTCCTGATTAATTTGGACAAGTAGGCCCGAGCCAGTTCGATTTAACAATCTATAGCGAGGCACATAGTTAAGATATTGCAACAGTTCACAGTAAATCGAAGATATATTTCACGCTACGAAGTGGTTTGTGGTACACTTACTGTCAACTGGCATATGAGCAGGGTGGAAGAATGGCACCATGGTGGCAGTTGGATACGGTACCTGTGAAGAATGGAACAGCAAATATTAGGGACGATTAGAAAAGAGCCCCCATGTGCAGCACTATGCTCTTCGAAAAATGATCACATCCTGGTCATTCAACTAATCGGGAGTCTCTCTCTGATGCCGACCTTCTTTTCGTCGTGGATAGTTTAAACCGTTTTGATGAGCTTACATAGTAGAGGTCTCATGTCACGTACCTGTGGATCGCTCTCCACATTGCCAATGCATAATCGTCGTTGGAAACTCGACAGTGCTTTAAGATAAGCACGTTTGTCCCCGCAAGCCTCTGCACCTGTGGAGTATGTTGGTGATACCATGTTCAATCAGTATTCCAAAAAGACTGTAACTATACCAAATTTCACATGTGAAAGTTGAGACTCAGGCGTACAACAGCGTGGTACCATAATTGATGCACGTGCGCACATACAGTACGTGTAGTATAAATTTCGATAGGCAGTGAATGAAGAACGCACCCCAACTTACATTCCGGTGTCTGGATGCCCGCCATTCTCTCTAGTAAAGTGTTGCATGTTTTCTTGTTCGCATTGTCTGCCAATGTCATTTGATGGTACGAATTTCCCACGATGAAGCCGCCCAGAACGCCCATAAATCCTGGCAGAGTCTGCCGTTGGAATGATGCAAGATTTTTCTGTCAACAATCAAGCAACACCAACACGGGACGAAATGGTGCTCGGAGATGGACTAGTGGAAGTAAACATTTATTAGAAGAGGTACATTGTCCCAACGATGTAATTGGCTTCAATACCAATTTATATAGAGAACATTCACTAAGAAACGAAGAGAAGCCCGAAACAGCTGAGCACGAATAAGATCTATAACGGCATAATACCTTTCTGACCCCCAAATGCGGTGATGCAAACGATACGAAGTTGAGTGGTATAAGACCACCAATAGTGCCACTCTCGGATTCATAAAGTTCCCCACATGTGTATCGGATGATCAACCCCCCCAGCGAGAGCCCACATAAACTTATATGAGTGAGTGACGGATTGGCCTTGATTGTGCTGCGAATTTCATCCGCTAATCTGCGTCCACAAACATCTACACCATCATGTGTCGGCGCAGCGAATATGTTCCACCCAGTTTCATTGATGGCCGTGGTGATGTAAACTATATCTGTCCCATACTTCTTCTTCAATTGATTTCCAAACCAAACTCCACCGCTGGCCTGGCCCTGCATGTTTCGAAATCTTAAATTCAATTCAATTTTTCAAACTTACATCAAGTTACAACCATCATTATGTAACACAGGCTGCATCGTGGAGGTAAACATCCGATACCCATACATCGCCAAATCATTCGAATATATATATATGTGTGTGTGTGTGTGTGTGTGTGTGTGTGTGTGTGTGTGTGTGTGTGTGTGTGTGTGTGTGTAGT
>NW_014038318.1:0-923 GCF_001186125.1 Sphaeroforma arctica JP610 | reverse complement strand
TTATATAGGTTATATATATAGTTACATTTTTGTGCATATATAGCTCTATTTATCTCACTCGGCCAAATTTGTATATCGTGATCCAGCAACTGATGTTTTTAATAGTTAAACCTCGAAGAAGATATCTGAACATATTCGATTGTACTTCCTGAGCTGAATAGGTTGCAACAGGAAATCATTTATGCAGTCCAATTTAGCAAACAGGGGACCGGCTTCGTACAACCGTTGTATAACCAACACGATTCTTAATAATAAAGTACAACTTTTCGATTGCTAGATTGTACACAACACAATAAAATTTTGCATAAATAGCATACGTGAAGCCCGTGTTGGAATACGATCAGATGCCTCGGTCTCCCAGCTGGTTTGGTCATCCTCCATATAGACCACAATAGATATAAAGTAACTGCAGATAACAAGGGATCAAAAGGAATATATATGTATCCGTGCACTTGCTACATGCTTATTCTTGGTGTACTTATCGACCTAATAGAACTATGAAAAATACCTATTATTAGGACATTTTTTCAAAACCGGTTCTTAAACCTCTATTATTTATAACTAGTTTGAAGACATGCATTTCATATATTAACGCACACGTATAGTCACTAAAGACCACCTTTTATGCCACTTCGGCAGTCATAATATGACGCGTTGTTGTGCAGAGTATCGTAGTATTGAAATTGGTGCGCAAAATACAGGCGTCGTGTCCCGCACAGGCGGAAATATGAATTCGTTGTCTGGATAAAGCGTTAGGGAAGACGCAACAAAACAACCACGCAACAATTTGAATAAAACGCAGAAGCTTCGAAATCAAAAGTTTATTGCCTTCGTGTTTAATATAGGAGGCTATGCGAGGGAGTTTTGGAATGTCTAGTGAAGCACATGCATTAATATATGAATATACATACTCACGCACATAT
>NW_014038319.1:2151-7877 GCF_001186125.1 Sphaeroforma arctica JP610 | reverse complement strand
TTTGTATGTTTGTATGTTTGTATGTATATAAATATATATATATATATTATATAAATATATGTCATACTTTTAATATATCTGGTAAATACTTAAGGTATTTATAAATACACATGTGTATGGATATCAAATAACACTGTTAATTATGTATATATCTTGACTGTCGACAATGCTAGCTAACTATAAATATATATATATATATATATGTGTGTGTGTGTGTCTATGTATCTATATATATATATATATATATATATATATGCAAAGTCCATACTGTTTATTGATATGGGACAACTACTACATGACCTACATACAATATATAAATATATACATTTCACTTATATATACACATACTCCCCTGTGTATACATTACAATATACAGTCAAAAACACGCTCTGGCACCACAGACGAGACCGCCTGTACTGTGCTTGGCCCGGGTGTGAACGTTCTAGACTGGCGAAAGACCGTTCTGTTGGAGCTGTTCAGACTGGTAGCTCAGCGTAGTTGCCACGCTACGCTTCTCCGTAATGTGTTTCTCATGTACAAACACGCACACAGGGCCCAGTATCCACACTCAAACGCAAACACACACCACACACACAAGCCTTTGTTGGCTGTACCGGCTAAGAACACTGTCTCGGGTGAGTGGGTGCTGTCTGTGTATTAGTGTGGGTCTGTGCCAATGAGAGTGCGAGGGTGCAAGTGTGTGGGTATTTGCAGTACGTGTGTGTGTCCCTTGAGGTGTATATACATATGTGTGTAGTTGTGAGGTGTATATAACTATGTGTGTAGTTGTACGGGTTGTGTGTTTTGAGTGTAAGGGTGTTACATCGGTGTGTATTCCCACATTCAGCTATCAGAATTATCTCTGTGGTCTGCACATGCTCTCCCATCACCGTAGCCATACGTACACCGACTCGCTACACCTCGGCCACACCCACCCCTCTCCACACACACACACACACACACACACATCTCAACTAAACCCTACACCCCTAAACCCTAAACCCCTAAAACCCACACCCACACAGGATCCAAGTCCGACGCCCAGGCCCCCTCCGGCAGCCTCACAGCGCAATCGTCCATCCTGACCAACCACTACGTGTCTGACTCCACCCTTGCAGCCAAGGAGAAGTCGGCCTGGTGCACTCAGCTCATCCAGCTACTACTGCGCATGGGCAGTGTCTCGTCTCCCGGCATCCCGCCCTTCGTGTGCCTGAATATGGCCAAAAGGGGCTATGGCGGGCTCGTGCTGCCGGTCACGCGCACGCGCACATGGCCGGGTGCGGCTTACACGTTCATGGCGTGGCTAAAAATAGACCACTGGTGCGATACGCCGCAAGGCCCAAGTACCGAACATCCCGTGCGTGTGTTCACCCTGTCCAGTCCGGCGCAGACCTGGATGACGGCGACCATCTCGCGCGACACTCAGACACTCCGAATCCATTGCGGGAAGGCCAACAGTCCGGCCCCAAAATCTTCGGGTGCACCGGCCCCGGCCGACAACCCCACCGCGGCGGCCTCCGGTTACCATGGCAACCTGCAGTGCGACTTTGACAAGCACAAGTTCCGGCCCAACCGATGGTACCACGTGGGGCTGGTGCACTCGCGCATACGGCTGCGTGCCAGCACAGCCACTCTGTACGTCAACGGTCTCAAGGTGCAGTCCGAGAAGGTGTCCTTCATGCCTGGCCCACCCAACAACGGCAGTCAGAGCGCCGGAGAGGTGGTGTGTGTGGTGGGCACCCCGTTTTGGCAGCGGAGGACTAGCAGTCTGTCCTGGTCCTGCGGCCCTGTTTGGCTGGTCAGTGAAGCGCTGTCGGCGCATGCGGTGTGTGCGGCGTACTTTGTGGGGCCAAAGTACACGGGAGCGTTTACGGGCAAGCTCAGGGCGTATCAAACCTACGAGGTCATCTCAGCACGCACCCTCACGGTAAGAGAGGGGGGGGAGGGTTAGACGGCTGTGTGTGTGTGTGTGTGTGTTTGACTGTTGTTAGACTGTTAAGAGTGGTAGAGGGGTGAGTGTATCGTATGATTACGGGGTGAAGTGGTTTGTGTGTGGTGTGCTTCTGTTTATGAGCGTATTGAAAAGTGAGAGATGCATGTAGAGTGTGGGGTGGGATGGTGGGTGGCTGTTGTGAAAGAGGAAGACGTATCGTATGCGTACAGAGGCGTTCAGACAAGCAATATATATATATATATATATATATATATATAAAGTGTGGTATGGTTGGTACTGGACATGTGCTGAATGCGGCTGATATAACTAGTCATTGACAAAGCAAAAGGTACGTAGGTTGTTTACTTCTTCTTTTAGAATTATACTCCTACAAATAAGAGTTATATATCTATATATAGTCATTAGTAGCCGATTCTCTTGTTCAACTCTGCACATATACACAGTAAAAATAATCTTGCTGTGCACCTACATGCACATATAGTAGTCAGCTCGTCAGGGGGCTGGTTGGTCTAGCCACCCACAACCTCACGCCAATAACTTAGTTTACAACATACTATAGTTTACAACATACTTAGCTCTAACTTAGTTTGCAACATACTTAGCGGCTAATCCTGCCATAAAACAACGTAGTATCTCACTTCCCAGCTTCTAACCCGCACACCATTCCTCCCCACACACAGACCTTCAAAGGAGCCGACCTGGCCATCTACAACCTCAACAACGCACAAGCAGCCATGCCGTCTGAAGACGTGGTCGAGTTCTCCATGCATGTCGGCAACACAGTCACCGACTCACACCTCTCAGCTACCTACGTGCAGAGACTGCTGCACGGTGACGCCCTCGGGCCACAGGTGAAGAGCATGCTGCTATCGCTCATGGGCAATGCCGAGCTGAGCTGCGGCGGACAGTACACAGTGATACGGAACGCCGTAGAGACCACCAGCGCGCCGACGGGGCAGATGGGGGCGGAAGGGCTGATGTTTGGCTGTGCACGCGCACACAACAGTGTGTGTCTGAGCGATGGCATACGCATGGTGAGTGGGGTGCCCGTGGTACTGGACGTGATCCAGCACTCGGAGAGTATCAGCGATCTCGAGGCCGGGCTGCGGTTGCTAAGCACCGCCGTGCGTTACCACGCCAACCTGACCGGCCAGATGGAGGCCATGCTGGGCTACCAGATCGTTGCCATGGCGCTGAAGAAACGGTCGCGCATCCTGTCTCTCGGAGTGGTCAATGTGTTGTTTGAGTTAGTCGGTACCAGCATGAACGTGGCCACGGGTACGCTGGGTAACATCTCGGCGTTCAAGAATCTGTTACTGGACTATGAGATCTGGCGATACTCGGACGTGAGTGTGACTACGGCGGTGTTCAGTAAGATACTAGCCCTCATCACCACCACCAACAGTCTTTGGAAGTTCAACATCCGCCGCCTGCGCAAACTCTACATCACGCAGCGGCTGCTGTTCCTGCTCAGAGACGAGACGGTGCCCGAGAGTGCCGTAAAGGTGGTGGTGCAGATCATTGGGAGGCTACTCAGTATAGAGGGGACTGAGGATGATATGGAGCGTATCGCACGGTTTATGGTAACCACGGTGAACCCGGACCAGGACGTGAGTGACCATCCGGTGCTGACTACGCACAAGCCCAGCCACAGCTACGCTCACCAACCCCCCGAGGAAACGCTGTCGCCGGTACCACAGGGTCTGGGGAAGGGCGGGCTATCCCCAACGGCCTCTAATGTTAGTCTGAATAGTACCAACCGGCCAAACTCTCCGGTGAAGAGCAGTAAACGAGACTCTAGAAGCCTTGCACGGACGGTGGACAAGGTGGGGGTGACGCATCACAAGGTAAGACGGTGGTAGGTGGACATAGGAAAGATGGAGGAATCGGGTGCTTTCACAGGCACATACGTGCTCATCCCTGCCTGTATATGCTATATATATATATATATATATGTATGTATGTATAACTATTACTGAATATCCAAGCAGTATTTGTACATCCATAAATGATAATGCGCACCTATAAACTCGAAGAGTTGCTGTCCGTCCTGGACCAACATAGATGTACACGCTCTATTCTACACCCACGTATTTCACATTGTTACATTTTCAGCACATTCTCTGTCTACTTAATTTTTAACCTATAAGTACGCACCGATACATATTCAGCACTCACTTATTCATTTACATACCCATCTTTGACACATATCCGTACATATTTTAATCGCCTATACGTTATATACCTTAAACACCATACTTTGGATGCTCGAGTATGCATTTACACATCTTTGACGCTCATATTTACACAGATTTAACTTTTATTTGCACATCTTTGACACTCATATTTGTCCATATTTATCACTCATTTTCACATCTTTGTATCATTCTATCTTTTTCGTCACTCATATATATGCATCTCTACCACACACACTTGCACTTGTTTTATCCAACACCCATTCTTATGGTACATCCATAGGTGGTGGTGCGTAACTACATGTTGGAAGAGCTGCTGTCCTTCTTAGACCAACAGGGCGAGAAGGCCCTGGCCAAAGTGCTTCACATCTTCGGTGTTCAGTGGGTCATGTTGTTTGTTAATGAGAATACGGACCAGAAGTCGCTGATACTGGCGCTGCGGTTGCTGGTGATGTTCTTAATCCAGGCACCGGATCGTCCCACGGTGTTGATGCAGTTTCGTAAGACGTACCAAGGTGGGTTTAGGGTTTAGGGTACTGGATTAGTAGGATTGTAGGCCAAGCCGTTCAGGCGGGTTTAGGGTTTACGGTCCAGGGTATTAGAATTGTAGGCTAAACCGTTAAGGTGGGTTTAGGGTTCTGATCTTAGCGTTAATTCGGTTTGCCACGTAACCGGTAGAATTCAGTCTTGCCCGTCAGAGGGCGGCCAACATACCACCCCTATATTTGGTTTTACTCATTCTATTTTTAGACTACTCATTATATTTTTACCTTGCTCTTGTTATGTCCCAGGGTTTCTCCGTCTGGGCCGTGGCCTAGAACCGCACGCCCGGTGCGCACAACTGTACTTTTCGCTGTATGCCTTACTACTTGGTGTTAACATATCTGACATCCCCTTTGGCATGTCACTGGATATAGCTGCCCTCTACAACTTCTTCCCGGGTACGCTGGAGTTTGCCGAGCCCCAGACCCTGATTCTATTATTAGAACTGGAGCGTTCGCTTCAGCATACCTACCTTTTGGATACCGCCACTGCGGAGACCGACCTGCCCCACCCAGCCTCTGAATGGGAGATCCCGGAAGATGACAAGGACCGTATAGAAGTAGTGGGGGTCACGAATATCATGTTCATTGCTCATCTGTATAACAAGTCCAGACACCCTTTCTACTTCACCAGCGCCTTCCTGGGTGCGTTAATTGCCGTGATGTATCCCACGCCCCTGGTTAAAGTCACCAGCAAGAAGCGACCGGCCTCTGCTGGCCAGACTTCCAGGTAGGTGCTTATATAGCCAGTATGTAAGTCATTTATATATAGATATATATTAATATATATATATATATAATATTATAAAGATATATGTATATATGTATATATAGATATATATTAATATATATATATATATATATATATAATATTATAAAGATATATGTATATATGTATATATGTATATATATATATATATATATGGATGGATGGATGTATGTATGTATGTATGTATGTATGTATATGCATATGTATACGTATTTGTATATGTATTTGTATATGTATGTATGTATGTATGTATGTACGTATATACG
>NW_014038319.1:0-1487 GCF_001186125.1 Sphaeroforma arctica JP610 | reverse complement strand
TATGTTTATGTATATATGTACATATATATATAAATATGTGCGTGTGTTCTTTGTCAAGCTATATCTTCACCTCTATATATATATATATATATCTACCAACAACTAACTCTGCTCCCTCCCTCACCCATCCACTCACTCAGCTGCCAGTCCTGCCCAGCCCAAGCGAGCGTCGGTGCACCTGAGTGATGGGGGGGTCAAGGGTGCCACCAACATACTCGACACAATTCTCAACGCCATCCCCGCCATTGACGAGGGTCTAGCCATAGCCTTCCAAACGAAACTCTACTCCAGCATCATCGCACACGTTGATGCCATGAGCAGCGTGCAGCTGGTAGCGTATCTAGCCACGTACGAGGGCATGTTCCAACATCTGTGTGAGGTGGCTATGCGCATGAGTGACTGTGTGGTCAACGGCACCTTCAACGGCCCCGCAACGGCTGTGTGGGGCTTACAGGTGCGCATTCTGGTGGATATGGAGAGGCACGCGAGCCTGGACATGGTCAAGACACTACAGAAGGTGCACCGCAGCCTCAACGTGTGTATTGTGAGCGAGCTTATGCAGACCAGCGTCACATCAACCGCTCTGAGGGACGTGTTAGACGATGTGTTGGATATACAGAACGTGGTGTTTCAACCTAGCAACACGGACGTTGAGTTCCTCGAGACCCTCACCAAGATACTTCTGGACGTGCTCGAGAACACACGCGCGGCCGCACGTGACGGGGCGTTTAATCTGTGGAAGCTCATGTTCCTGCAGAAGGTTGAGGAGATGCGGTCCATCTGCACGGTGCTGGGTGAGCACAACGAAGTAGTGGACCTGTACGACCGTATCTTTGAGTATCTGATGAGTAATGCGTTGGATCAATTGAGCGCCTTCTTGGCCACACACCACAGCCACCGCACAGGTCTCACACGCAACTCGTCGGGCGGATGGCTGCACTATTCGAAGAAGGTGTGGGTGTGCAACGGGCGTTAGGGTTGGGTTTGGGGTTTGGTCTGGGTTGGGTTTGGGGTTTGGCCTTTGTATATTGTTCATCTCTGGTTGCGATTAGGGTTTGGTCTGTGCTAAGTTTAGAGTTCAGTCTCTGTAGTGGTTCATCTCTGGTTGTGTTTAGAGTTTGTCTTGTAATATGTTTAGATACTGCATCTCTGCTTCTTCTACTTATGGTGTGTTCTGCTTCTCCTACTCAAGGTGTGTTCTCTAGCCCACGTAGGTCGTCAGGAGGGGAAATACACAGTGTGCTGTGTTTTCTTGCTTGCGTGCATGTGTGTGTGCTTACCTCCTTGCTTGCATGTGTGTGAGCTTACCTCCTGGTTTGCATGGTTGTGAGCTTACCTCCTGGCTTGCATGGGTTTGAGCTTACCTCCTGGTTTGCATGGGTGTGAACTTACCTCCTGGCTTGCATGGGTGTTAGCTTACCTCCTGGTTGCATGGGTGTGAACTTACCTCCTGGCTTGCATGTGTGTGAGTTTACCTCCTGGCTTGC
>NW_014038320.1:5948-7879 GCF_001186125.1 Sphaeroforma arctica JP610 | reverse complement strand
AATATATACAATAATATATATATATATATATAGAAATACATAGATAAATTAAATGCTAGCACGGAAATACAGCGTCGCGACTTTATGCGTGACCACAATGAGCTTTTTTGAATTGACTGAACAATACGAGTAAAACCGATTTCTCTATCCATGAAAGCTATCTCTGCGTTCGCGCACTATTTCTGCTTCTCCTACAGGGCACATCATGAGACCTAAAAATCGAATGTATTTTGTCGATGTCAATCGTCCGTTTGGATAGCTTTTCAGTGCCCGCCCATTTAACAGCATTCATTTGCGCATCCTTATATCTGATATGTCCCAGCCAAGAATCGCAATGTCACAGCACCGTCCACTGTCCATAATTTCGTCGTGAGTGTTCTTTTATGGTAAGTCGCTACATAGTCATCAGCACACTCGTAGCGTGATAAAGACTGTACCTTGAGGCCTCAACTCGTTCAAGGTGGCTTCTATCTTTACACTGATTGCTAAACCCAACGCCAGAAAAGTGTTGTACGTTTCCCATATCAGCGATATGAGAATACAACCTTCCAGAAGTAAATCGCCGCACGGTTATCAGCCCTCTATTGGTGCCAAATAGGATCCACTTTGGGGCAGACCTCTTTCTAGGTAGATTCTATTTCTAGCACCGATTCCTCAATTGAGTGAGCAGAAGTAACCAGAATGTGGTACACTGGATAACCAGCGTTGCGTGAACATACACTGCCAAATACTTTATCGCTAAACAATCATTGGTCGTTCTTTCAATGCCGAGTAAAATGTGCACCGAAGCTGAAGTGCGTGGCCGAACTCTTCCCGGTTTGATTTCTGTGACTTGTCAGAACTATAAACTCCAGGAGCCGTCAGACACCAGGTTGGTTGTATTCGCTAGCTCGCTGAGCTGGGTTAATGTCATAGTTGTGCGCCGTAGTTCTTTGGTTGTGGCGATCCTATCTCTACATGTCGTGTGATGTGCCGACACTTTCCGATCTCTCTCTATTCGAATTTGTGGACAGACTTATGCCCGACGCCATGAGCTCCACCCCCATACCGCTTGAATGGCCGGCAAAGGATACGGTATTGCCATCGTGCACCGTGCTCGCATCGGCGGTTGTCGTATTCCCATTTGAAGTTGCTGTATTTACATTTGTTGATGTCGTGTTCTCATTTGCCATTGTCGTGTTTCCATTTGCTGATGTCATATTTCCGTTTGTGGTTGTCGTATTCGTGTTAGCCATGAGACCGCTCGCTGTCCCCACCGTCCCATCCCCCAACACCCCCATGCGCGGTACAAACCTGCTGTTACTATTTATAATCACATTGACGAATCGCAAGTCATTCTCACAGAAGTCTACATCGATGATATTCACTCGGAAGCTCGGTGCATGCTCGTCCAGCAGACGGTTATACCACACGTGCAGGTCACGCCGTTTGCCACATCTCTTGGCAAAGGTTTCGGGGCCCCAAGGGAACGGCGCTGTAAGTTTGCCTAGGGTGGTGTGCATCCAGATTATAGGAAGGGTATCAAGAAATGAGTGTGGAGGGTGGGTTTACCTAGTGTGAAGTGCGATCTGATTAGATGGAAGGCATCATGACATACACGGAATGATTCCCATTGCATATCACATTTGTCATGTTTACAACACACCTGTGTGTATGCCCTTCATACAACTAAGAGTCGCTCGTTTATGGAGGCATCAAATCAGGACGTCACAAAAACAATAAGCAATAACCACCAAGATCTGCATCAGGGAGCACCACACTCATATATACATACGTAATTACTACATACGTAAGCGCATGCAACTATGGAGCATTCTGAGATACTAACGGCTATAACATAATGATTCAACTTGATGGTCTCATCAAAGAAGCCCATATGCTACTAAACAATAAACATTGAAACCCTAAACCCCTACTGCACAGTCACGGGT
>NW_014038320.1:4304-5928 GCF_001186125.1 Sphaeroforma arctica JP610 | reverse complement strand
CAAATATGAATATATATAAATATGTATTTAAATATTCATATTTGTATGTATATATGTAGATATATGTATATATGTAAGTAAGTATATATGTATGTTTGTATTTATAGGTATGTAAGTTGCGGATACAGCAGGCGTGTAGTCCTGGGACTACCAGGCGTGTACACGCTATTATTGAATCCTTCTACACGCCCATTCAAAAGAGGAAAAGGTTTATAAAGATAGATAATAGCTTGTGATGAGACTATCTTGTACCAGAAATGGCTGTCTCCTCTCTCTTTGGCGTGTAATGTACAGGTGCAAGTATACAACACCATTTCAACCGCTCACCCCTGCACGTTCGCTGACTCTTAAGGGTACAACACACACACTATGTATCGGAAAATGCACACTCCGTATACATACATGTACATATCCGTCTACATCACACAGTTATTCTCACCAAAAAACCAGCCTGGGCCGAAGGGATCGTTGTATAAACTCGCGGCAAAGAAGGTGCGGTTAGAAATCTGCTCATCCTGTATTTGCGTAGTCATCATGGCTGTAGCAAGGTCCAAGACGTTAGGCACGTACCTGTGTGAGACACATATCTGGGTGAGGAGCGTGAAAAGTGGGTTTGATGACAGATAGATTGGGGGGATAGATTGGGTGTCAAAGTTAGCGGGATGGAGAGATAGATAGGGCTATATAAATAGGTGCTTTAGTGACCTCCAGAAGTATGAAGTGGACGAACAGAGACTTGATCACTTCTCGACCAACTTACTTTCCAATGTATGGCGCTGTTGGTATGCATCCCTACTATACCAAGTATGTTGGTCCTCGCATTTTCGATACTTTCATATCAAGCATATTAGGGTTCAGATTCTCACTAGTATATAATCCAGGATGTTAGGGTTCATATCCTCCGCAGTATCAACCAAGTACATCAGTGTTCTAATGGACTAATACAGATTCCCACTACTGAAACTTCCAGGATGTTAGTGTTCATATCCTCCCCAGTATAAAGTCAAGTACATCAGAGTTCTAATGGACTAATACAAAAAGTACTTTGTTATTAGTGTGCACGTTAGCGTTCAGATTCCCACTACTAAAACTTCCAGGATGTTAGTGTTCAAAACCTCCCCAGTATCAAACCAAGTATATAGGAGTTCCAATGCACTAACCCGTTGGTACTTTGATACTAGTATATTAAATTTAAATTTTATTTTTATTTTTAAATGCTGCCACACATACCCAGTCACGCCTTTCGTTTTCGCTCGCATCTGCTTCACTTCTGCTCTGCCAT
Source organism: Sphaeroforma arctica JP610 (assembly GCF_001186125.1). Lineage (NCBI taxonomy): Eukaryota > Ichthyosporea > Ichthyophonida > Sphaeroforma > Sphaeroforma arctica. The sequence continues at coordinate 4,646 of NW_014038320.1, read as the reverse complement.
CCTTACTGATCCCTTTGCTGAATTCCCACTGCGGAGATATTACAATTGCTTTATTCTCCTTGAGCTTTCAACTCTTCTTACAATCCGTACTTGACTTCTTGTAGGCCGGGCATACCTCACACAAAACGTATTATACCTTACGAAACACTACCAGAGGTAAATTTTGGATCCTACCGATCGATAAATCTACATACATAGATACATGTTTACACACATACGAAAATATATACATACATACATACACACATAAATTCATTCATACATACATACATATACAAACGTACGTACGTACGTACATACATACATACATACAAATATATATAAATGTATCCTATATATATG
>NW_014038320.1:0-1899 GCF_001186125.1 Sphaeroforma arctica JP610 | reverse complement strand
GTGTGTGTGTGTGTGTGTGTGTGTGTGTGATATATATACACATGTTAGATAAACATTATCTATATGTATATATAGACCATCAGATTGGTGTCACATTGTCATCAGTCTCAGTCTGTATTTGCTTTATGGTTCGACGGTTGTCACTCGAAGATATTGTAGTATAGCTTGACATGGTCAGAAGAATTGACACACTACATTTATGCATACATAAGCAACCTATCAGTAGACGATAGTACGACTGTGTATATAAATGACAGGCATATACGAATAAAATCGGCCCAGCGAACGCCAAACACTTGAACTGGCCGATTAAGCAGTATACAAACCATAGCTCTACACCACCTAGTCTGCACAGAGACCCTTTGCCACTTACACTCCAGTTGTACAGGCCCTGCTTGTCGTACACATTCTTGGCATCGGGAATATCTGGTAGTAGTGCGCTCTCCACAATGACGACAATCCGCTTATCCAACTCCCAGAGTTGGCCCATGGTTACGGTTGCCAGGCAGAGTTCGTCTTGGAGTGTGACCATATAGTGCTTAAACTTTGCCAACAGCATTTGGCACAGCTTCTCCTTTAGCGGGTGGGTCAGTTGCTGGTGTGAGATACGAAGCGAAGGCAACAAGCACGGAGATAAGATTGTGTTCACTGTGTGTCGTATATCGCGTGGCTGGACCGATGCAGATTGTATGGTTATTCACGTACCGTATATACATGTTTCACGATACATATAACCCGTAAACCCTAAAACAAGTACAGGTTTCATATAGATGAAGCGACCTTCTTTACAAAGCAGAAAGGTCCATGGAGACTAACGAACTACTGATACCTAACACCACAGTGTTTTACATACAGCAGCGGAGGTAGATTCCATAGTCAGCACTACAAACTCCATGGGGTGAGTCGTTATGAAGTCGACAATCTGATCCAAATGACTCTCTGTGTCACTGCCCCTGGCCAGCCAAGAAGGTCCGTGTACAGGCCTAATCTCGCCTTTGTATTGGCCCGGGCGCATGTCGAGATGGCGTATACCTGCGTGTGTGTATGTCCGTATAAGGTAAATCTAGAGCAGCCAATTTATTTGGTAGTATACAACTAATCACCGGTAGATGTCGTATACGTACACCTGAGTGTGTCGCCATGAGTTTCAGCAATCAACGCGTTAATGGTAGATGGCGTACACTTGAGTAAGTGCAAGGGTACAGCAATCACTTGGTATGTCAGCAATTAAAGAAGTATTGGTAGATGGCACATACTGAAGTGTGCACAAGTACGTATATACCCAACACACTGATGAACGTGCGCAAGCTGTTGTAGGTACTTCGAGACGGGAGTATTGCTTGCCGGACATGTGCCCAGGCCAAGCGAGTGTATTGTAATGCAATGAGAGACGCACACGAATTGTGTGAGGGAGAAGCGGGAATGCATCCTTTGATAACTGTAAAACAATACTACACGCTGGTATTCACATTAATCTCGATGGTTTATAGTGCAAAAGATCGTGCTACACACTTCGTCGCGATAGTATGTTTAGGTGGTACTTCACCTTGGATTCGCTGTAATGTACTGCATATTGTAATTACAACCGCCGTGATACTAGTAATAGGTGGTTATTCACATTCAAAAAGATGGGTTACAATGCAAGATCGTACAAACTTAGCGACATTAGGTGTAGGTGGCTACTCACATTGACCTCGATGGATTATCAATATAATGGGTACCGTCTGGAAGAGATAGAAGACAACTACATGTGACTCCGAGTGTATTTACGCCTATGCTGCATCGCAATTTGTCGTTATATAAGCACTGGCATCCAAAAATATATTATATTAATATATATATATATATATATATATATACTATATATATATATATATATATAGTGTGTGTGTGTGTGTG
>NW_014038321.1:0-7881 GCF_001186125.1 Sphaeroforma arctica JP610 | reverse complement strand
TGTGCATTTCCTTATCAACAATACCTTTGTGAAGATCTTCTTGCGCGCTCCCCCGGCTGCGAAGCCAGTCATCATGCACTGCAAATTCAGTCCGATGACAGAGAGGAAAACGTATCCATATCCTTGAGGTAACGCTAGTGTTGCCATTATAGCAGTAACTTACAACCGGGTGAGTATGGCGTGTCTTGTATTTTGGTGGGCTATGGCCTATGGGTTTGAATATTTTGAAGTCCTGGTTTCGTATTTATATTGTCAGCGACTGTGCGGCCCGCGGTACCGCGCTGCCGCGCTGCCATCCTACGGGTCTGGTCGTGGGCGTGGCACCGGGCACGTCATCGGTCATACGCGTAGCCTCGCGAGCATCAGCGATTAAGCGTAATTGTTTTCATCGGAACGTTTGTTTACAAAATAAATTCCCGAACAGTCCATACTCCATGAGTACATATGTATCCTGACTATCCTCTCAAAAAATAGAAAGGACGCTATGACCAGTGTAATAGGTGTAAATTGTCTACTGTCGTTTGGTGCAAGGGGCAAGAACCTGCGCCTCCCGGGACCCGATTTTCAAACAATGATGGGACTCGAAATAATTGTCCAATCTCGATTTTTACAACGGCTACGGCTTCCTCTCGTTATTATTATACCCGATATACCCGAATGCTAAATAACTTTGGATAACCACAAGTAAAATGAATTCAATATCTTCAGAGTTATGAGTGGTACAAATATCGGCATACACGAGAAAAATGGATTTTTTTTTAAAACGTGATTTTGAATCGGTTGCAATTTAGCAAGAAAGCAAATTAGGGCGGATTCTGACTCCCCAGCCTCGGAGCTAAGGGCCTACGGCTCTCTCCAAAATTTTAAAATGCTATCTTGTTTAATTTTCAGATGGCTATGACTATCTTTTTGAATTTTTTTTTGGAATGTCCAAACTCAGCCTCTAGTTGGGTTGAATCTTCTGGTTGACTTTCCAATATTTGTTTCTACTTTGTGTATTTGTGTGTGTTTGTATTACATATTTTAAAGACGTGGCATTTAATCATCAATTTTAAAAATTGGGTTTCGAGTCCCAAAAGTGGATTTGACCTAGTGTACACTTTGGAAAAGTCCAAAAGTACATTTTACCTAGTGTAAAGGTGGGATAGGGGGGTTATAGGGGTCGGGGTCCAAAAAAATGGGAATAGTGAACACAGGCTCTCTATCGACGCGTCTCCGGAGGCGCAGAGTTCTTGCCCCTCGGGCCTCAGGCCTCGGCCTCTGCACCATATTAGGTCTCTTGATGTCAACTGTTACAACGCTGTCAAGTGTCAACCAACAGTCCCTCTTATTGTTTGTACTTAGTTGTAATGTCAACCATGTTTACCTCCGATATAAAACAATGTTGGTGTTGTAAGTACCGAACTGTTCGGTTAATGTTCCTGGGCGTTAATAAGAGTGCGAGAACTTCTAAGTGTGGGCGATAACTTTTAAGTGTGAAAACTAATACGTTTGAAAAGTTCTAAGTTGTATTGTGCGGTTTGTTGGCGAACGGCCGCGCAGGCTCGAAAGAAGAGGAGGTTGGTGAATGATTGGTGCTTTGCGAACCGAAGTGCGGGGTAGTATGAGTTGGAGGTTGGCAGATGACGATATATATGTTGAATGGACTTGTAGGCTCGAAATTGAGTAGATACACGATTTGATATTCTTCGGAGACAGTATAAATACGTGGTTTAGTTCATTCAAGAAGTTCATTCTGCTAAGGTAGACGTTTATTTAACTATTGAGGAAATAAAACTAGGTTCACCGTTACATTGTATTTTGAGTCGATCTAAGATTACAAATAAAAGTTAGTGGAAAATGGTTTACGAGAAGGATAATGCAGCTGGGACTGGGCAACCTCTCTGGAGATATGTGAGAGAAGAGCCGATGACGACACTTATGATCGATGAGATTACGTCAGGGGTACCAAGGCTTATGAGCTCGAGGCGAAGAAAGGAGTGTCCCGCCCAGCGATTGCTCTTTTGATTTCGGAACTAGGGGGCTAAATTTGGAAGACTGTTATTGAGACGAAGGATCTGTACATCGCGGCTGCAGCATTGCCTCCAGCATTTAAGGACCCATTTGAAGTGAGTGGAACTTAGGCAGATTTTGCGAAGGCGATAGGAGGGTGGGAATCCAAGCCTGAAAGGGTTATTGGGTATCTTCATAAGATTTATTACTACGGTGCTATGCATGTTGCGGCGAAAGCTGAAGCAAAGAAAGTGCTCCCAGAACGGGATTCATTTACTGAGGTGCCTTCTGAGGACGAACAGAGCGAAAGTGAGACTGGGGAGGAAGCCGCTAAGGACAGTGATAGCAGTGATAACAGCGAAAGTAGCGACAGTGAGGGTGAGGATGCTAAGAAGAAGAAGTGAAGGTTGCTACAGTAGGGAAGAAGGCTGATGTGTCAGACAAGCCAAGGGCAGCAACTAATTTGAAGATAGATGCTAGGCAGAAACGGCGTGAGTATGATGCTTTGCACAAGGTGATTTGTAGGAATGCTAAGAAAGCGAATCAGCATGGGGCACGTTGGATGGTTCCTATGCTGAAGGATGATGACTATGTGGATATGCTACTTAAATTGGCAAATCATTGAGCTCTAATGATGTAGTGATGGAGGGTTTAAAAGGATTGACTGAGCGGTGTATAAGTCTGTTGAAAGCCTTATTTGCAAGTCGCAAATCGGAGAAGAACATGGTTCTGAGAATGTTTGAGGTAGAAGGGTTGGAGCAGGTGCTGGAGTAATTGTCTGAGATGAGAGAAGACGACATAGCGCGTCAAGAAGAGAGGGAACAAGCGGGCCGGAGACATCGGGCGAGGGTAGCCACGAGAACAGGACAGTTGAAAGCAGCAGCAGCTATCCAGGAGTCCAGAGTTTCAGGATGACAGGTCTGAGTGGGGCGTGCTTGTTTTGCAAGCAGGATGGTCACTATGTGAAAGAGTGTTCTGTTTTAAAAGACGTGGTGTATCATACGTGTAGCAAGAAAGGTCATACTGCGAGATTCTGTCCTACAACACGATCCGGGGGTAATGTATCGGCAGCAGCGTCTGGGGAGGTGCATATGAATGCAGATGGGACACCTGAATTGCGACATGCGGCGGCGGCTAGTTATGAAGGACCAAGCCAACCGTTGATCTATAGTTATGTCAAGAGTGAACAGTGTTATGTCGATCTGTTTGTTGATCAAGGCGCCGATATGTCAATGATTTCTAAGGGTTTGGCAGAGCGTCTGGGGTTGGTTGCTCAGTATGATTTGTGTGGACAGTAGGTTACGGGATTTGGTGCTCCGCTTTATGTGGGATACAAGATGTGAAATTTTTAGGTTGGTATGCCTACTTTAGTAGGAGAAAGGAGGGTTAAGTTGGATATGTAGTTTTTGGATTGGATTCCACACAATGCGGGTATGTTTTTAGATAGACGTGAATTGAATGGGTATGAATTAACTGGGGCAGTACTCACTAGGCAAGGTGTGACTAAGTATAAACTGTTTCCGGTTGAGGTGGTAAGAGAGAAGCCATCGGACTCTAAGACCTGGTTGAAGAAAGAGGCGTCTGAGCCGGTATTAGATTATATTCACGCCGCTACTATATCAGCGAGCAGAACAAGTATCACCATTTGATAATATGCAAGATGATGGAGGTTATGATTCAGGTTATGTAAGTGATGGATCCGGGGGTGAGGACGATTATCTAATGTTCGATACGAGTGGCTTGGAACTGTTGGCTGAAAAACTGGGGGAAGTCTATGGAAGAATTGGCAGAGTTGGTGGCGGCTATTAGGAGGGTGGCGTACAATAACAAGAAACCGAAGTTTGTGAAGGATCGGATGCTTAAGCTTCAGATCAAAGAAGGAGGGGCGCCTTTGAAACAAGTATATGCGGAGAAAGATGTGCGACTTATAGAAGTGAGGAAGAAGAAGATGCACCTATTGCTTGAAGCTGGGTTGATAGAGAGGGTGCAAGATACGGATTGGCGTACAGTGCCGAAACTTGTGCCTAAAGTGCCGGGTAGTAATCCCAGTTATGAGGAACCCAAGGATTGGAGGATGTGCATAAATTATATGCGACGAATTATCAGCTAAATTCGGGTACATATCCGATACCAACAGAAGATGAATTTCTGGCAACAGTTAAGGGGCGCAAGTGAAAATCCAATGTGGATGCTGGAAATGGGTTTGGGCAGTTAATGATAGAGCCTGGTAGTCGAGGGGTTGCTGCATTTTTGACGCCCTGGGGAGAGAGATTCCAATTTATTGGGATGCTGTTTGGTTTGAAGGAAGCATCTTTTGTGTTCCAACAACTAATAGATGAGACATTGGAGGGAATTAAAGGAATTAAGACGTACATTGATGATACCGCGTTAGGTTCGGATGATCCAGCTGAGCATATGTAATAAGCCGGGCCTCCACATTAGACTATATGTATAAACGTACTCTTAAGCAGTACGCAAATTATAAACGTACTCTTACTAGTACGAGGAACTTAAGTTTCCTAAATGTACTCTTAATAGTACGAGCAACTTAAGTTTCCTAAAATGGGTTTTAATGGTTTTATTAATTAAAACTTTTCCATGTAACATATCAGATATTTGGATGAGGCCATTAAAAGGCCTCAGTAAAATACCAAACATATAAGAGTTGGTCTAGTTCTATTAATAGAACTTTATTCACTTTCCAATTTTATTTATTTCTGAATACTTCGGTAGCGAGAGTTAACTACCACAACATTTTTTTCTTCTCTTGTCTAAGCTAGTCGTTAAGAGACAAGCTAGTAGTCGTAAGTTAAGATTATGACCAAGAAAGACAACACTCCTTCTAAGAAGCGTAGAGTTGAAAAGAAGAAGATGGAGAGAGAAGTCGCTAACGCTGCCGCAGCTATTACTGTTGCGCAAGCAACCGACGCCGCTGCTGATGCATTTAAACGCACTGTGGCCAAAGCACTTGCCTCTGACAATTATAGTCAAAAGGACAATGCTTCAGATAAGGAAGTAGCTACTCCGCTTAAGGAGACTACTCCTTCTGATAGAGCCCGAGGGCCAACTATAGCCTCAACTTCAAAGCTTACATTAACAAAGCCAAGAAGTGAGACAAGGGATACGTCGCAAGACGCTCCAACCCATTCTTCTAACGAAAATCAGAAAGGAAAGTCCCCAATTATGAGGGCGTCCCCAATTATAGGGAACAAGGACAAATCTCAGAAGGAACCTATTATGGAACCAGAAGAGGAGGCAAGCTCAAGTAGCAAAACCGAATCTACGTCCGAGACTTATAAGCCGAAGCACATAAGTAAGTTAATTACTAAATACGCTGATCTTAAGAATCAGTTAGCTACTATTATGAAAGACTTGATTGTCGAGCATGTAGATCAATTAGAAAGATCAGGAAAACATACACAGCGCTTACGCGAGCATGATTCCCCGGGCATTGCTGAAGCCCTACAGAAGTGGACAGAACGTCGACAGGCAATTACGCCCAAAGACTTAAGCTCGACACCTGAGTCATATGATCCAGAGATGTACAGCGTCGATATACCGTACGAGGCATTACTGCCAAAAGAACAGGCTAATCATTCGCCTGTTTTGACACCTGGTCGTGAGTCACTTGTCCTCAAAGGTATTATAAACCAAGAGGTAAGGAAATATAAAAACCCTAAAACTTGTACCCAATTGGGAGGACAATCGTCGGAAACCAGTTAAGACTGGGTATGTTATTCCAACGCCAAGGAATATTAATCATCCCCGCAGACGTGTGAACGATGTCGAGTTTAATCGCTTCGATCGCACGGCTTTACACCAACCCACAGAGGATTTCCATTCTGACGAGGTGACCAACCATAATAAATCGGTCGACGACTATACCAATAAAATGGAAGTCGCCCATGCTGCGCATCATGCTAATGACGCAGCATACTATGCGAATATTATTGCGATTAAGCAAAAGCGCATAGACCAATTACTTCAGGCCCAACGTGGACAAGACCACAGGGACAACCAGAAGTATAAGGGACAGATCAGTCGACTTAAGTCGAACTGGGATGCCAACAGCAAGCAGGTCGAGTTTATAAACAACCATGACCTCGACACGCTAACTTGTACGCTTAATGCGTTTACAGTCATGCTGGAGACGAATGATATCGCTCCCCAGCAATGGATTTTGCCTTAATGCAGACATTTGACCCTACAGGTACCAGTTATCTGATCTTGCAGCGACACCAGCATGAGCTAGACACTTGTCGTGACTGGCCAGCTGTGTGTGGGTTGGTCACATCCTTGTTAAGTAAGGATATGCGTAGCCCTGGGCTGAGTTCAATTTTAAATGAACCAGCCGAGAACACACCCATTCAGAGTTATATTCGGAAGTTAGACGCTGACCTGAAACGTCCCGACACAACAAAGGACAAGGCACAGCGATGGTACGAATTCCTGGTTATGCACGTGTTCTGTAAGAACATAGGGAATAACGACGTGAGAGTCTGTACACCGAGTTGCGACGTAAACACGCGACTGAGGCTCGAGACAAGAGACATGAAACAAAGTTTTATCTATCCCGACTTACATGGGAACAGTTTTATGATACTGTATTCACTCTTTTTCCTGCACATCGAGTAACATCGAAAGGAAAAGCGGCTGTTAGGAAGCCGCGGGAGCTCACCGATCACGGGTACGTATCCAGGCAGACCTCAAACGAGAGACCCCAACATACACGTGCTCGCAAATCCACTTTCACAACGCGACCCAATAGACGGGCACGCGCAGGAGCAAAGGACATGGGAGATTAAGATAATGTGAGATTAAGATAATGTTCCGACGCCCTGTGTGGGTATGACATGTACCAGTTAACCCCTAACGGTTATTGGAATGGTAGACATGCATCCGCCTGTACACACTTTCTTACTAAGTGTGACAAGTGTGAGAAGATCAATGGTAATCACACTAAGTCTTGTGACCGAAAGCCCAACATTAAGTTGGAGTAACGGTACTACCAGGTACAATCATTACACAGACAATACAACGACTCTTTAGATGAGCGTGTAATAATCCCTGTAAATTGCAATGGAAATAAAATCCTTGCGTTGATTGATCCTGGTGTAGAAATACGGCCTCCGGTCAGTCTAAAATATCAAGATCAATTGAGATAATACATTGGTTTTTATTTGTATTTTAAATAATTTAATACAAGCTCTTTTTCTAATATTTCCAAAGTGTTCTAAATGCTCTTTGATGGCTCCAATAGCCTGAGTATTTGGTATGACTCATCTACTTGGACCTATTTGAGACATTAGTAGATGTAGGATATTATAAACTAAATTTTATAATCTCCGAACTACTACTTATAGTGTTTGGTCCTCCCGCCAATCTCCAAAATCCAATAAGTCTTTTTCTTTTTTTAACCTTTCTTCAGATGGAACTTTATTTATATCTGCTAATGTATTAACGTAACGTGACTTACGTTATTATGTCTATCTACAAATTAGGTATGTGGTCATGAACACTTAGTACTTCTAGTGAAAATTATTCAATAAAGAACAGCTAGAGGTACGCCCTGTGTGATCGAGGATATTTAGGCTCTTAACAAGAGGCAGTCCTGATGATTCTTACACAAGCTACCACTGCTAAATCCTAACTGACTAAATTGTATTTTAGTTTAATATAGTTTGAAACCTAGTAATTTCCATTGAAGTTTACACTGGTTCAGAAATTTCATGTATATCCGATCGCTTTGCATTAATGAAAGATATCGAAAGGAGAACACAAACAACTCATGTCATTTTAGCTGATGATAAAACTGCTACGTGTGATACCATCGCCACAGATGTTAAAATCTCACTGGCCGATGATAGGAGTATCAATACTCAAGCTGTG
>NW_014038322.1:0-7881 GCF_001186125.1 Sphaeroforma arctica JP610 | reverse complement strand
CTACATCGAAGCTGACAGAATGCAGTTAGATCTCTCTCCGCATCCGCAATTTGTCAAAATCGAAAGCAAGCAACCGAATTTCTCCGATACCACGACAGTGACTTCAAACAACGAATTCTGTGAAGTACATGCATTGACCATACCTTTTCTTTGCCCATGTATAGGGAAGACGGAGGGTCCGTTGCCGTACTAGTGAAGTAAAACACCATGCTGCGTTATTTTGTGTAGCTAACGTCGGCTATTAATGATGTGAGTATCCCTATCAGGCTGTGCAGGAGACCCTCTTTGCGCGTTCAAGTCATAGACTCTGTTGTCTTTTCACATGAGCACAGCAATATCATTAGAAAAATATTTACAACAAAGAAAGAGAAGAGAGAGAGAGACAAAAAAAAGTTAGAATATGCCGTGCAATATTCAATCATTGCATTTGATTTGTCCAGCGTAGGACTGAAAATAGATTTCGCAAAAGAGCACCTGTGAGGGCTCAGAACGGACCTGATTACTGCTTTTAACTGGCAACACGCAACTATTAATTAGAATACTGTTGTTATTACATACACGTATCGCTCATAAGTGAGCAACAAATATATAAACACAAGGAGGAGCACAGAGTGAACCAGTCGGCACAGGTTATTAAAACGATGGCTGCATCTATCAAAGAATGCGTCGACAGTATGTTCATTTCGAGATTTTGTGAGCAATATGCTCAGTCGTCTGTAAATAGAGAACAGAACCGTGCATTGTCATTTGCTGCGCTTTCGCAAGATATAGTTGGCTACTCATGAGTCCTTGTACATATTTGACATGGCCTATTCAGTTAAATACATGTCAAGAAGTGAACGCACGTGGTTTTAATCCTGGCGAGTCGCCATTCAACTAGCCAGGTGAACGTACATATGTGTATTTGAATATATTTATATTGGTATATCAATACGAACACCCTATATATATATATATATATATATGTTGTGTGTGTGTGTTTATTTATATATATGTATGTGTGTGTGTGTGTGTGTGTGTGTGTGTGTATATATTATATATATATATATATATATATATATATATATATATATATATATATATATATATATATATATATATATATATATATATATATATATATATATATATATATATATATATATATATATATATATATATAGCTATATTAGTATCTATACCTATATCTATATCTATATCTATATATAGGTATTTAAAAAATATGTGGCATATCCAATTAAAATTGGTACGATAAATCATCACTTGGTAGACGGCTATAGCGAGCTTAGATTGTTTTTTTTTGTCTCGAGTTCTATCTTTTAGTAGTGCTTCTCTCAGCCTCATCATCCTGACCCTGAATAAGACTGATACTTTCATTTTCGTTTTCTTCTTCGCTCTCAAAAAACGCTAAATTGCGTGCACTCAGTGAGACACAACTGGAGTATTGCTTTGATTTCTAACTACCCTTGTCTTCTGCTTATTAATTGACAGAGATCGTCTCCGTAGTCACGCAAGACGGTCGACTCTTAGTGGTATGTATATATCACTGCTTATTTGTGAAAGAATATGGATCGCTGTAATACTCAATGCATCTGGCTGTGTGCAGGCGTCCCTAATATTGTTGTTTGTGCTTGTTTTACAGCAAAAGTGGGATCATTAACACTAAGCTTGTATATGACTCTGTTTCATCACACAAGAGAACCACTTAGAATTTTCCTCTGAGCTATCAGTTTCTAAACAAATTATAGCATCCTCGGGTATGCAACGCAGTACAGTAGTGCGAATTAATCTAATGCACATATCTTACCATGACTATAGGGCCAGCTGAAGGGTTACGATCAAAATATCAACATAGTACTCAGAAATTGTCATGAAAGAGTTTACCATCCGAGTGAGCCCTTCCAGAAGGTTGAGATGGGATCGTATATCGTCAGAGGCGATAATCTGTATGTGTAGCGTGTTGAAAGTTATATCATTCTCAAATGTATCTGTCGTTATCGAATGCGATGTTTGTGAATAGGAGGGGGGGTTTTTTTTTCGTTTCCGACCAGTGCCCGCTCTGTCGTCCTCACTCTTGTAAATGTAATATTCATTTTATTTCATAGCTGAAGTTGTGTTCCGGAATTACTTACCTTTTGAGTGCATGTCTTTTCTGATGCATTCTACACCGCCGCTGTATGCGGTCACTCGTAGAGTATCTTGCAACATAACTATCAATAACTATGCCCCGGCTATGAATCGTCTATTAAATTGCACTTCTACGGTTATATCCCTTAAGAATAGCGGGCAAGCTGACTTGCGATATAAATCAGGCTACGAAGCTCTTTTCGGACTCGCCGAGCGAATTGATTTTGCTATCTACTTACTATTGCTAAAACTCAGCTATTGCTTTTCACAGGGCTGTAATTGGAGAGTTGGAGGAAGAGTTGGACAATGCACAAGATTTTGACAACCTACACGGCGAAACGTTAAAGCCCGTTGTTCACTGAGCACTGCACTCTGATGGTCCAACATTATATATTTGAACTTATCACGGTAGGAATATCGACACTCTTCTATCGATTTAGATCACGCTCGCGTGCCGCATCCTCGGCCCCAGACCAGTACCTATTGCAGATTGGCAACGGACCGATTGTAATATACTTGAGACTACATTGAAATGATGATTTTAGAAATCGTAGCAAAACCTGGCAGTCAATACACCGATACCATCACTGCGTATGTGGCGAAATGGCACAGAAAGGCCTCAATAGCGATATGTATTGCGCCTTGGTTATACAGTGACAGATCAATGACGAGATAAAAATTGGATCTAGTAGCCCGATCAGAATGATTGAATACACTTTAACGTGGTATCCGTTTTGCTCTGCTGATCCCCCGATTCGTGCATAGAAGCGATGTCGGGATTCAATCAATTGTTCCCGCATTTTAATAACTGCTGCCGTCTTATTAAAAGGTTCGTATTAGCTCGATGATCGAAGATCGCTTTTTGCTTAACTATCCGTTTTGCTGGAGCGATGTACTGAAGGCGTATCAGCGATAACACACTCGCCGAAATAGCCATGTTTCCTAAAAACTGAAGCGAGCCAATCCTATAAAAACTCCCCGAATTAGCCAATGGAGGCAAAAATGCTATAACATGCGAGTTAGAATTCGTCTGCAAAGTGGTATATAACTATTGGATCGACGGTGTTTATTTGCACGGACTTGCAACAGACACGACTCGTCACACCTAGTCGGATTGGCGGTCCATCCAATGATGACACGGTGAGTGTGCACTTATATGACACATTCGGAACGATGGACTCTCAATCTATATCTACGTGACTTCTATCAGCGGCGGTTATTGCAGAGAGAATTTGGGGTTGTGGGCAGCATTCGAGCAGTCCCTCCCAGAAAGCACTGTAGAGGTACCCCCAGCCTCAATAGGGGGGCGTAGTTCACTCCAATGAATCCTAGCCATCGTCGTGGCAAGGCAATGCAGACAGACGCTTCACAGAAGCCGTACAAACTGACTACAGACTCTCTCCAACACGTGACACGTGACACTATGTGCTATGCAGAAGAGAGAACTGTATAATATTAATAACATGGCACTTGGCAGGATCGGACGCACTCTTGACGCTATACTGCCACTGGCATCTGCCAGTACCTGGCGCTTAATTCGCTCCCAACGCCCTTTTCTCCCTCTTAAACGAAGTACGGGTCTCACAGGTCATATCAACGATTGACTTACCATCCATCGTTGTACATGCCCGTGTTGCACGTGGCAGCATCGACATGGGTCAAGCCGATAAATTTACGTGACTGAGTTCCCGGGATTGTGGCCAATACTCGAGTATTTGGTCCCATTTAAGCACTGAACAGGTACCCCTCAGCTTCAATAGGGGCGCGTAGTCCACTCCAATGCATCCTAGCCATCCTAGCCATCGTCGTGGCAAGGCACTGCACAGACGGACATTTCACAGACGCCGTACAAACTGACTACAGATTCTCTCCAAAACGTAACACGTGACACTACTGAAGAGAGAACTGTATAATATTAATAACATGGCACTTGGCAGGATCGGACGCACTCTTGACGCTATATTGCCACTGGCATCTACCAGTATCTGGCTCTTAATCCGGTCCAAACGCCTTTTCTACCTCTTAAACGAAGCGATGAGTCACACAGGCCACATTATATCAACAGTTCACTAACCTTTCGTTATTGAACATGCCCGTGTTGCACGTGGCAGCATAGACATGGGTCAAGTCGATACAACCATGTCGGAACAGCCGCAACCACTGGATGGTGTGGTGCTATATATATAACTGTATTGATTGGTGTGAAGCCCACCACATAATGTGCGATGAGAATTCTATCAATTCCGCTTCTTGCTGGTTTGAAGTGTGCTGCCGAAGGCTATTTTGTAGACTGGTGCGTCCACGGGTGTGGGTAGTTGGATGAGGACCGTTTGAATCACCGTTTCACCATCAGCAAACGGCTCTGTGGAGAGAGGATGCGGCTGTGACCGTTGCATGCAACGAGTTCTCGAAGTTAGTGGTTATATGTTTTGCACGTATCATTTTGCACTTTGAACTCCATCGCCAAAAAAAACTAGAATATCCACATACCACATGTGAGGAGCGGAACGAATAGGAGATGGACTTTCGCACACGCGCGAAATATGCCCCCCCAAAAAAGGCGCGCGGGAAGGGGGAGGGAGGGAGGGGGTTCGAAAGAAATGGCGTGCTTGTATCACTAAATGATATATAACATACCTTTCAATGATATTCACAGATATAAACGAACATAACAAAAGTACCAAAAAGCCCAATCTATTTCATATTGATATATCACGTACCATCTTTGTTGCAGCGCCAGCAGGTGTAGACCGACAAGTCAGCGAGTAGTTGTCGGTAATGCTGTTGAGTTTGGCAGTCGCGAAGGGTCTGGCTGCCATTGTTTCTAGTTCAACCTGTCGCGCACGTACGGCTCTCCGCCGCAGCTGTACCAATCTCGCCTTCCAGATACTCAGACCTAAGAATTCCAGTAGATAATTAAGTTATTATGGACCCAATAGCAGCATCATATGCATGGTTTTGCGAGCCAAGTTCTATTATTTATATCAGTTAAGTGTAATACGCACAACGATAAAAAGTACATATTTAGTAGACCAGAGAACGGCGAACCCAAGGGAGACTCGCAAAAGATGTGATGTGACTATACACAAATACCAACTAAAACTTCTTCGCTAATCTTCCAAGCATACCGATTGCTAACAGGATGAAGAAGCAGGCGAAGAACGTCACAAAGAATTTAACCAAATTCGGTGGTGGACGATACTGCGTATAGAACAGTTGAAACCGTAATGTATCTTCAGGGATGTCTCCTACTTCGCTCACTTCGACTTCAAACCAGCCAGCGTTAAAGTCATAAACATCCTGGCTAAAGACATTCGTATAGAACGGCTCCTGTGATACGTAACAAACAAGAAGGAGTGAGATAAAAAATTAATTGCTCAGCTCCGGTAAGAACAACATACTAAGCTATGGTCGGGCTTTGTCAGGAAACGATGCAACAGCAAAACCACCATGCTCAATCTGCAACCAACTCAGCGCAGGTACCAAATGTGACCCATCCAACTTACAGTGTAGTCGGCAACAATGAGCTCCATGGTCTTATCCGTGCGCCAGAATATCGTCAGAGAGGAGTTGTATCTCGGTGAGAGCACCCCACTGTTTGCGAAGGTTATATTCAACTCACTATTATCCCGCACCGGAAACACATAGAAGTATCTCGTTTGGCCTTCTGGTAGGGTTACCTCGTAGCGGGTATTGACCTGTAGGTTAAAGTAGCAGTGGCCACCCGGCAGCGTGGGATCGCCCATGTAATTCTCATCGCACACGTCACAGCTCCCTCCATCCACGCCGGGCGGACAGTCCACACACCGCCCTGTGGTGCTGTCACACGTGTCGGTCTGGTTGTTACACAGGCACACCTCGCACGTGCCGTTAAGCGGATCGCCATAGAACCCGCTGCCACACTCATTGCACGCCGCGCCAGTCACATTTCCGACACAGTCGGTGCACCCGCCGGTCAGATTGTCGCACATCAGACACGCTACGCCATTGAACTCCGTCTCGCACGGGGCACAGGTCCCGTTGTTGAGCGCGTTCCCAAAGTACCCGGGGATGCACGACTCGCAGTTGAGACCCTCGGTATTGCCCTCACAGCTGCCGCACCTGCCACCGCCGTCGCACGTGCTGTGGCCACTGCACTGGCACGTGGGCTCGGGTGGTGCGAAGTGGTACGTGCTATCAGCCGGACAGGTGACATTTGCGCTGGGCAGAGGTCCCATTCCGTTGCCATCCACGCACAGCCCCTCCCCAGTTTTGGCCACAAAGTCGCACCAACCGCACCCCGGTGTGCTGTAGCAGTGTTTGTAATCCAACTGGTTGGCACACACCAGATCCGGGCACGATCCCTCCGGCGAATCGTACGAGTACGACGCACAACCGCCGTACGCAAAGATGTTGGTCATTTCGTTCAGGGGCACACACTGGCTGGTGCTGTCACACCACACACACTGCTTGTCATGAAAGATGGGGTCTGTGCACTCCGAACAGTTCCCTCGTGACTCACACGGCACTGTGCAGTCATCCACCGTATACGTTGTATTATCATCGGTATCGATCACTGTGCACAGATTCCCGGCCCACTTACACCCCGCGGCCTCGTAACACGTGCGACAGTCCAGGGCGGCGTCGCAGGCTCCGTTGCGTGACTCTCCCGTAGACACAGCCGTAACAGGTATCACACACCCATCCACGCCAAACGCATTGTCAGGGCGCACACACTGGTCCCCAGCCGAGCACCAGTAGCAGCCTGAGTCAATACAATCATCTTGATTGGATAGGTCCGTGCAAACACCTGTTTCGAACCCGAAGGTATCGGCTTTCAGCATACTATCGTAGCCACCGTACAACAGCACGGATCCGTTCGCGTAGTGCATTGTGTGACCATACACACGCCCGGGATTCTCCTGTGTGTTCGCTGGCTTAACTCTGTGCCATTTATCCAGCGGAATGTAATAAGCCGTGAACTGTGACTCGAAACATAATGCCGCGCTTTCTTTGTCGTCATTGTTCGAATTTTCGTATGCATTTCCACCATACACATACATAATTGGCCCTACCAGCACTGATGCCGCGTCGAAAACGGAGTCCTGCACACGGATCAGAGAAACCGAGAGTAAGTACAAAGCTCCGATTCCACTATGTATAGAGAAGAAGTGAATGCAAGAAAAACGCGAGCATGTATGTCGAAGCCGTGGCACCTACAGATTAGTTTATATACCGTCAACAGCTGATTCGGACTTATAAGCCGTTCTTTGGAAGAAGTTGGCCAGTTGATACACCACAGCGCAAGATATAGAAAGAGAGTGGACTATACCTACTCTGACCGAACATTTTTAATGGCAAAACGTACCACCTTAACGTATAAATCCTTGCGGTGAACAAACATCCCATCTGACTCTTCCAGCACAGTACATTTAAAACATCACAATGAATGGCAATGCCCAAAATAATGCCAAAGCCTCCTACCTTTGCAGAATCCCTCTCCTCCCAAGTCATAGTCTCCAGATACAGAATCCGAGTTTTCTTCGTGGATCCGGTTTGCAAATGTGCTTTAGGTCGGATTCCGCCACTGACAATCATTGCATCGTTCGGCGTATAATAGGCCGACACTGCACTTGACCCTAGAGAAGACAGAAGAGAGAATGAGTACTAAGCACGCTACAAGCAATAGACATGCCAACTCAGAGTTACCGACTAGTAGCTTAATAAATCCCAGCTTCAAAAATGAAGAACCTGTACGTAAATATTATATATATG
>NW_014038323.1:0-7907 GCF_001186125.1 Sphaeroforma arctica JP610 | reverse complement strand
CCTGTGAGCCTGTGAGCCCTGTGAGCCTGTGAGCCCTGTGAGCCTGTGAGCCTTTGAGCCTGTGAGCCTGTGCCCTCTGAGTGTATGTAAATGCACGTGTAGAACCAGGAGTGTGGTGAGTGGTGAGTTAGGTGACTGTGGTCCGTGTGGACATTGTGCATGGACATAGGACACTAGATTTATATTGTTAACACTGATTACACTTTGGTCTGCGGAGTGTGGACGGGGGATACTGGACCGTGGAGTCTCTTGGACGGAGACTGGAGAGTGGAGACTGGTCACTGGAGACTCTTTAGACTTTCAAGAGTCCACTGGACAGCCTGGAGTCTGGAGACTATCTGTAATTTTTTTATTTTATAAAAAGGACTCGAAATGGTGGATTGCAGTCTGCAGGTCAGTCTGTTTGTGACTGAAGATTATTTAACAAAAAAACGAGTGGCGAGGCCGTATTTAGCCGTAGGCACGAGACCCCCGCTCCCCTCCTGTTTTTGTTTTTCAACAAAAAAAAGAAAAGAATGTTTAAAAGGGGCCCTGGAGGCCTGGACTCCTTGGGCGAGGGTCCTCTACCCCATTGAACTCGTACTATAAAACTGCTCTACATTTTAACTTCTTGTGATTGTTTTTGGTGTACTTTTTAAATTATAAAACTGTCGAGTCAGGAGGGTCTAAAATTGTAAACAATGAATATATACGTTGACTTGTAACGTTTAACGCATCATTTATTTCCGTTCCAATGGGCCGTGGGGCGTGGGCCCGTGGCCCGTGGGCCTCTCTTTTTGTTGAAAAAATACGTCTTCTCATATATACTAGCTAGAGAGTACTTAATATGTATTTAGTACATAGTAGAGCAGAATTCTCTCTCTCTCGGGTGTGCTTGTTACGACACTGATCACTGATCACTCTGTGTGAGTCTGTGAGACTGTGAGCGAGAGCTGGGAATAAATTCTGCAGATGAAGGTAAATTAGATGAAGTTAAATTTTAATATATATATAACAGTAAAGTATCGTCGCAGCTCGCGTCTCGCGGCTTTTTTTTCAGTATGCAGCTAAATAGATATGCTTTACCAAAGTATTTTTATAACTTTATAGATCCTTTTTTTCTTCTTCATTTTTTTCATTTTGATATATTTTCAAAAAAGCATATGTATGTATCGTGGAACAGTTTCCAGTGTGCACGGACTGCACACAGAACTGCGTACATATGATCCATACAGACTGTAAAGTGTGAAGTCTACACTCTATACACTCCACAGTCCTCGGTCCCCAGACCCCAGTGAGTTCGCACTCCACAGTCCTCAGTTCTACATATACTCTACTTACAGATTCCACCCAGGGCCCAGGGTCCAGGCACCAGGGCCCCAGGCCCAGTGTCCCTTACACTACATATGAATTTATCCACACTCTGTCACCAGTGAGCCAGTGATTCCAGTTTCCACAGAGACAAAGTCAGTCGGAAAGTCCATAGACTCCACACTCCACACTCCACAGTCTACGCTGCTGAAATCTGGCGGTACAGTGCACACTGCACACTCGCATCTGTCATCTCTCAGGTCACATGTGAGTTATGTCCAAACTATTGCAAAGACTATAGTTCGCAATTCTGCATTCTCAGATTCAGTTAACCTTCACTCACTCACTCTCAGCGTAGGCTCGCAGGCCGCACCGCCGCAGCCGGCGCAGCGGCGTAGCGGGCAGCCTCTCTGTCTTCTTTTTTTAAAGTACATTAGCACTACTAGTCAGTGACTCTGTGGTCAGTTATGACTTTTAATGTGAGTGTCTCTCTCCTACTCTCTCGCTACTCTCTCTAGCGATAGAGTACTGAGATACGAGAGCATGAACAATTGAACAACAGACGCTCCGGCACTACCTTTGGGCTTTGGGGCTTGGGGCCTTGGGTTTTAGAGTTTGGTTTAGACCAGGGCACCAGGCCCAAAGGCCCGTATTATCATTCTATTTTTTTTATAAATAAACCAATGGCTATAATTGATTTTATTATTATTAAATATTTACGTGTGCACTTGCTCCTCAAAATATTTTTTATAGTCAAGACTCGAAGGTGGTCTGTATGTATGAAACAATTATGAGAACAAGGAAAATGCACCGTCGACAGTGTCGAGTGGCGGCTCTGTTTTTTTATCTTTGTCGTCAGTGCACTATATAAATATCGGATACTGAAACTATCTTCGGTCATATTTGATGTTAAAGCCAAGCCATCATACAGAAGGCAAGGTATCAGTCTACAATTAAAAATATGAAAGTGTCTCAGGTGTTTGTCGTGGTTGTATCCGTATTGGCGGTATTGAGTGAGGGTTGCAGTTGCCCTGGACCTCTAACAACGAAGGAGGAATACTGCCAAGCATCGTTTGTGACGCTGGCTAAGTTCAAAAGCTATAGTGCCGCCACCGGAGAAGCGGAATTCAAAGTTTCCCATGTTCTGAAGGGTATCCCCGAAGACCAGACCACCATCAATGTAGTTGTAGGTGACGGAAGTATCAGTTGTGATCTCGATGGTGAGGGCTTCTTGAAGAATCGTCGGTACCTAATAGCGGGCAGTACTAAAGAAGGTCGTTACTTCGTGAACACAGGATGTGGTTATTTTGTGAGACGATGGAAAGAGATTCCTTTGCCTCAGCGTCGAGAATGGTTTCAAATTTATAAACTAGTCGAGGAGGAAGTATGCAAGGTGGAACGTCAGTGTCCAGAGAATTGTACCTCATACTTCGACGGTTGCAATCAATGTGGCTGCGATCTAGAAACCGGGAAGCTCACATACTGTACGGAACGTTTCTGCAGTCCAGAGGAACTTGAAGAGCCATCGTGCACATCGGAGATTGATCCGAATTGCAACCCCAATCCATGTGCGGAAGGTGAGACCTATCGACCTGGTAAGAACTTGTCTGAATATGTATACGACGCTCCGGCATCGCCCTGTGACACTGTGCTTTGTAATATAGGCGAGACATGCGAGACCATTCTGGGCGCAGCAGTATGTCGTCCCTTCACTACGTGTGCACAGGTGTTGTGTGAAGCCGGGGTGAGTGTGTGTACCGATGGACCTGATAGAGATGCAGAGTGTATCCCCAACCCTGTGCCTTGGTGAGGTGTGGGTTCGAAACTACCTGCGAAGTGGACGGGAATAATAACGCGATCTGTGTTCCGATCTACGACGCGTGTTCGTCTGCACCGTGCAAGTTCGGTGGTGAGTGCTCCGTTGACAAAGCTGGTGGATTCGTATGCGATTGTGCCGAGGGATACGCTGGTACGACTTGTGAGGAGAAGCCAGCTCCTAATACCTGCGGCAAAAACTGCGCAGCCTGGAACAACGGGTGCCAGCCTTGTGAGTGCAATGACGGCGTGATTGGCAAGTGCGATACAGACATTGTATGCATTCGTCAGGGAGAGCCGTTTTGTTCCTGTATAACATCGGGAGCGCCTCACTTGTGTGATACTGCCTGCAAAGATCACAACTATCTGAAAGACAAAGCCGGTTGCAATGTTTGTGAATGTGCATTGACCGCCTACTGATGATAAATCTGCCGAACTATAATATTCAAAAAGGTCATGGAAGAACGAGCAAAATGCCGTGAATTCAGGAACACAGTGGTGCCCACTTCTCAATAGCGTAGCAATAGTGATACGTGATTCTGAACACTCAGTTACCCAAAGCATATTTTTTTTTAAATATGAAAGGGCCGAATTGTTCATAGCCAATCTATCACGTAGATAATCCATGCGGTCAGTACACACACGCAGTTGGGTATGATCGAAAGTTTGTGACCACAGCACGCCGCGCAGCAACAGTGCCACGTTGCAAATATTCCACTTTTTTTGGAGTCGACAATGAGACTCGCGCTTGAAACTCAATGGGAACAATAATTTTATCGATAAGTCTATCAATTGCAAGTTAAAAGGTCATCTGTCGTCACTAAAATAAAGGTCATATGTCGTCATTCTCGTTTATTCCTACCAACATTTCGGCCACAACTTTATAGAGGAAGCATTCGTTGTCTACATGTTTTTTTAATCCACTGATGCGTCAAAGATTGCAAATCTAATCGAATTCAGAGCTTTGGTGCGTTCATGCACATGGCTGTGAGGCACGACAGGCGTGCACACAAGACTTCCCCTCACTATACAGGCTACTGTGTATGAAGTATGACTACCATCAGTCACCCACTTGGGTGGATTGAATGCTGATTCTTCATGCCATATGCACAGAAAGGTGTCACTTGCAAATCACCCGTGCAGACTGGAGCAGGACTGTGCGCTCACAGCCTATACGCATATGTACATAGTACCGTAATATGTGCTGCAATATCAGCTCGACAATCCCTTACTTTCGTTTTTTCTTGCGGAAAAAAGCTGTATGCCACAATCGTGACTTAAAGTTAGTGCTCCAGCTTCGCTTCATAACGTAAGCGGACATAATCAGCGAAGTAGCACCCATGATCCTCATCCCACAGAGACGCACAGGCAGCCTGTACTTCCTCTAGCACAGCCGCGCGAGTTTCTGCGTCAAAGCCCTGTTGATGGTACATGGCACAGGTAAGTCGAACGGCTATCTCAGTGCGAGACGACTGCATCTTGAGGGGATAGACATGTGTTCTGACATTGGACGAAAAGCGAGAGCATCGACAGACAGCGCTTGCATATGATGCTGAAATGGAGACCGTGGACGCACGTTTGAGACATGGATAACGTGGACTAGTGCGCATACATGCTGCTGTGCCCGTTCACAGTTTACCCGCCTGTTGACGTTCTAGGCCAATACACGGATGCAGCACGTACGCTGAGATTGATCGCGGTGTATACGTTTGAACACACGAGCTAGTACATGGTTGGTTCAGGTATAAGACATCGTACCCGTAAAGGCCCTTATCAAGTGCCAATAATTTAAGGACAACTGTGCTCAACCAACTGGGACACGCCGATGAAGCATAGGATTCTGCTCAGCTGCCGTGGTGGTATTGAGTGAGATGTATTGCATCTACACCAACAACTTCGGCGGCAGTGCACAACGTACGATGCAGAGACGTTCTTATTTAGGCACCTACGAGAATCAATTAATCTTAACAGATGGGCTGTGCTTAGGAGTTGTATACAAAGAACAGCGCACCGAACGCTTGACCCAGGACATCCATTCATTAGAGAAATCAATGCCGAAGATCGCCGCACCATGTGAAGAGGGGTACAAGCACTGAAGATAGAGATGAATGGAATTTACAGGCCAGGCCTAACAAATAGCAGAACTACCGCTCGGCTAGTCACTTGACATGCCCATACCACTAGAAATGTATTCCCAAAGAGATCCACCCAGTCCTTGACGTCGGTGGGGAGGCGAGTGGGTCTGGGTATCAATTCAATGGAGTTGATGGTGAAGCCATACTTGACCAGAAGTCGGCTCATGGACTCGACATCAGAGAAATTCCACGGATCTCTGGAGGAACCAATAGGAGGACGAGAAATTTAAAATATAAGTACGTATGTACTGCCCAGGTGTAAGTATTTGTAAGTTTATAGATAACCTTGGATAGTTGGTTGTATACAAATGTAGCGACACCTCCAGCGGGTGCGCACACTGCGGAGGTATCCCGGGCCTCGTCAATACGGAATGACATGAATCTTTCAAGCGATGAGAAAGCGATGCTAACTAATCGAATATACATTCATCCCATCTAGTAGTGATTGGCTATGGATGCCTAGATCTAGGTATGACATTATATGGGTATACCTCAGTACACACAATTGTTCTCTCAATACCACTGCACTTCAACCCAAATGCCAAGCTCAACACTCAGTATGACACACCGAGCTTCCAGATCAGTTATGCCTCTCCCTTGCAGTGCCGCATGCAGGGCTTCTCTTATCACTTTGATATTACCAAAGCCTCCCTGTTCGCAAACAAAGCGACCACCCGGCACAAGAGCTTTCTTTACACCTGAATAGAGTACAAGGTCAGCGGTCGATAGGTTAGACAAGGTAACGTCGTATATAAATTTATTGATATGGTGAAATGGTTGTATTCATTTACGTGAACCTTGATGAATATGCATCACACGTGCATACTCCTATGTGTATGAAAATATATGCGCAACGGCATATGTATACATACACGATCTCGAGTCGGATTGTATCCATGGTGGCTCTCAAAATAGACGCTTTCCCAATAAGATGCTGATTCGAGCTGTATATTAGCGTGTAGCTAGATTGATATAAATAAATAAAAAATATAACCAAATATAAACAAATATATATATGTGTGTGTGTGTGGGTGTGCGTGCGTGCGTGTTTATGTGTGTAATCTACGCATATACCTTTCACTGCAATATGTCAGCTACACACACGCCACCGGAAGCGCACGAATCCGTTTCCTTGACAACGAGTTTCTCATCGCAAGTCTAGGCTATGCAAAAACATACCTGCAATCACCTTGTCGTGGTCCTTACACCAGTGCAGTGCAGCGTTGGAGAAGACTGCGTCGAACTGATCGACAAACGTCAAGTCCTGCAAGGTGTGGCGGTAGTATTGGTATAACGATTCTCTGGATCCAAAACGTGATACAACATAAATCGGATTGTTGGCGCAGTCCTGCTGGGCGGATACTATGAGGTGCTTGTTCGCAGCCGACAGGGTTTACTGAAAACAAAGCGATACTGGATGAGAAAGCGTTCATACTACACACGCATTAAGCCGGTAGCCGGTAGGTTAAACTGTCCCGAGAACAGGTGGTAAACGAACGCTTTCGATACGCGGCTGCAGGTCTACTACTTTGTTCTATTCTTGTGTTGTGAGCAAGGGACATCGATGACATCATCACCAGACATCGATGACATCATCATCACCTTCTAATGCAATGGTCAGGGCACTCCATATGGGCTGCCTACCCACTACACCCTCCCCCACCCATGTTACAATAATAAGCAGCTAGCAGATACCGTCCATTATTTGCTATTTTATCCATGTTCACTGAACTTACAACACTAAGACACTGTCAACAGAAGGGTATTCCCGTCAAGGACTCGCAACAGAAGGAAGACCGTCAGCCAAATTCGCTGCGTCGGGAGAGTGTAAGCCAACCTTGTATGCTACACTGTCACTTTATAACTTCACCTCACACCACACACAATGAGTATCGATCCACAGCGGTATATGTACCCCAAAAGCGTCCCAGGCGTCTAACCAAAAAACAACCCCGATGTGTTGAAGGTCGAGTCCTCTCAATACGTACCCGCACATGCATGTGAAGTGTTTTGAAGTATATATCACGCCACAGAGCAAAACCAGAATACATCTAGGGACAGGTTCTGGAGTATGGCGAATCGATTCGCGAGGCGCAACTCGAAATGCCAGTTACTGAGCCTCTGAACTGAGTGACTTAAACGTGGTATGTTTACCAGCACCTGCCCCCAAAAAAACCACGTTTACGAAAGGGTCTCCTATCTAGATACATACCTCTGCATCCATGACCGCGGCATTGATACCATCATCCTTCATGGACTGCACCATTTCGGGGCTGAAATCAACACCGACAACATCGCAACCGATCTACTCATAGATGCCGTGAATGCGACAGATAAACATTAAAGCTTTTAATTGGAAGTCACCAACAAGCCGCAATCGGATGAATAGACAAATTATATCTGAGCAACATGGTACAGGCAAATCTGTGCGTGCTGGTTTGTCATTTTATTCAGACATGCTAAGGATGCACACATAATGGACACACATCGAATGGCTGGATAGAAATCGATGTACGCCAGAGGTTGCGCTTTCAAATATGTTAGTATATTAACACCTCCCGATGTGATATTATTGTGATCATAACGGGGGTAATCTCTGTCCGACGTACATACAATCAACACAAACGTAGATACATGTACAAGGGATTTAATATATTTATATTTATA
>NW_014038324.1:5208-7911 GCF_001186125.1 Sphaeroforma arctica JP610 | reverse complement strand
TGTGTGTGTGTGTGTGTGTGTGTGGTGTGTGTGTGTGTGTGTGTGTGTGTGTGTGTGTGTGTGTGCGTGTGTGTGTGTATGCATATATATGAATATATATATATATATATAACAGCGCACGTGGTATATATATGTAGAATAGCAGTGGTGGCAGTTGCGTGAACGGAAGTACAGTATCGACCTTTGTCTATATACACATGTGAGCACGAAATCTTAGCCACTATCATATACTCTAAACAGCCACACGTAAAACCCTTCGGATGCCCATTGGCGTATCCCATCCCAAAGTAGACCGGATACCCTCTATACCACTGAACCTTTTCTCCTTAAACGTACACAACACGCAATCCGTTTGTAATATACGTTTACAGCAATAAGCCCTTTCCCGTCAGAAGTACCCAATACTCAATCCGTTCTTACTATACGTATACAACATAAAACTCTTTCCCTTTGGAAGTACACAACACTAACCCCCTTCCCATTAGACAGACACCACACTACACGCAGTCACGCACACCGACCAACAGCGCAAACACACACACTCTCTCTCACACACACACACACACCTTCATTACGCGCCACTGTCTCGGCGTGGACCGATAGCCCGTGGTTCTCAACAAAGGCCTGTGCGTCGACTTGTGAGTTGAACTTCATCGTGCGCACGAGATCAGCCAGAGGTATCTTGCCATCGCCAAAACTGCCGTGAATGACTGAGGAGGGGTCAAGGGATGAGTGTGAGACGTCAGCGGGAGGGCATAACACTACACTACACTACACTACACTACACTACACTACACTACACTACACTACGCTACATTACACTACACTACACTACACTACACTACACTATACTACACTACACTACACTACACTACACTACACTACACTATACCACACTATATACTACACTACACTACACTACACGTCGTTGGACAACGAGAGATTGTGTGCAAATCAGCCCCTTTCAGTTAAAAAATGTCCAGGGGCCGCCCGCGAGTTTTAGGAAGTTGAGTCTGTGGTTTGTATACGTTAAGCCGCACATCCCAGCAACTGTTGGCGTCAGTCACTAACACCTGAACGTTTACATTCTACGCAACGAGGACAGCGAACGATGCATATATACCGCAGTGTGATTGTGCTCGTGTGTGCGTGTGTGCGTGTGAGCGTGATGCAAGTGCGGGTGTGCGTGTGTGTGTGTGTCCCGCTGGATGCCTACATACGTGAACTCCGAGTGTGTGCGTTTCTACACGTACACATGTATGAGTTCACAAAAAACATGATCATTTAATATGCCGTACTGTGCCCCGAGATTGAGAAGTCTCGCTCACAGGGATGTGGGGGCGTACACTGAGACGCCAATGAGCATCAGAGAACACAACCGCATATCAATCACACGCACTGGCAGTCATACCTTCATTGGTCACCCGCACTGATAGATAGTTACATACACATACACCTTAACTATCTCTTCGTAGCATAAGATAGCTATATACACCTTCACTACCTCGTCGTAGCATAGGGATGAAATTCTCTTACGATGGCGTAATGAGACACAGACACTGTGTGAATGCACACAACAGCCACGAGCCGTCCTGTCCGAAAGGTGAGGGAGCACACACATGTACACAGGCCTTTATCTTCACGCAAACATGATAGTATCTCGTTGCCATGGTAACCACTGAACAATCGCATCGGATGCTACACGCGCGAGAGTGGTCCAACTACGCACACACTTATGCACGTACATCTCATGCTACATATACGACATCCCTTGCAGACGCTGCCCTTTCAGCCACACACTCACACGCACACACTTATACACATACATCTCACGCTACATATACTACATCACTTGCAGACGCTGCCCTTTCAGCCAAACACGCACACGGACACGCTCGCGCAATGTAGGTAAAATGTAGGTACAATGTAGGTACAATGTAGGTACAATGTGGGTACAATGTAAGTACAATGTAGGTACCTTTCAGACCGAGGCTGCGCACGTGGTCGATGATGGGGTGCAGCGCGCACAGTGTTATGTAATCTGCCTCACCACACAGCCGGAAGAAGCCATAGTAGTCGTAGTTCCTGCGCGCGCGAGAGAGAGGGAGAGAGAGAGAAGGTAGAGTGGTATTAGCAACCTTTATAATGAAGTGTAGCGTTCATGCTCGACCTTTTGGTATGGGTGGTCGGACAAAGGGTTTTAAACATGTGAAGATATCAAATGTCGACGAACTTCTATTACATCCAGCCCAACATCACAACTCAATCTCCACTACCCAGAACCCCAGTACAGTATCTACCAACAGAACATTGAATAAAGATGCACCGACAAATATAGATGAAGCATGCACCCCCGGCACACCACGGGAATTCGATGAAGTATATATCTATGGCTGAGGAAATCATATTCAACCACAGAGTATCTATCAATGACTGAGGTAATCACATTCAACCAAAGAGTATCAATCAATGACTAAGGTAATCATTTCAACCACAGAGTATCTATCTATGACTAAGATATTCATATCCATTCACAAGGCGTCAATGAAGTATCTATCAATGGCTGAGGTAATCATATTCAACCACAGAGTATCTATCTATGACTGAGATATTCATATCCATTCACAGGGCGTCAGTGAAGTATCTATCAATGGCTGAGGTAATCACATTCAACCACAGAGTATCTATCAATGGCTAAGGTAA
>NW_014038324.1:3238-4255 GCF_001186125.1 Sphaeroforma arctica JP610 | reverse complement strand
GCACATTCAAACACAGAGTATCTATCAATGACTGAGATATTCATATCCATTCACAGGGCTTCAATGAAGTATCTATCAATGAATGAGGTAGTCATATTCAACCACATAGTATCTATCAATGACTAAGATATTCATAATCAACCACAGAGTATCTATCAATGACTAAGATATTCATATCCATTCACAGGGCGTCAATGAAGTTTCTATCAATGGCTGAGGTAATCATACCCATGGACTACACTCTCCATTGATACACACCTGACAGCGCAGCTGATGCGGATGGCTAGCTCCACCTCTGTCGTAAACCGCACAAACTGTGGCATGGTATTCGTGTCAAATGCACTCAGCATCTCTGTGTGGTTTAACGGGTGTTTGAAGTAGACGAGTTAAAAAAGCCGATGGCGGCATCAGGATAATTGTATGCTGAGATAGAGGGCACATACGGATATATCAATAGTGCAGAACAGAGTGTCAATGCGTTTGGAGTACTCAGAGGCAAAGGCTGCGACGACTACTTCATAGAGGACAAGCACTTTGAACGCAAATAAAAACGTTGCTCACCAAATGTTTTGTGTGTGAGAGAGATGATGGGGGGTATATACTGGATACCACCGAGGCGATACATGTCCGTTCTTTATACATACACGTAAAAGTGTCTGTATTATGAATATAACTATCTCTATGGTAGTAACTGTCAAGCCGGCACGAAGTTGTCATGATTCACTTATGCACGCTCGCTCAAGCTACACACACTTGTGGATGGGACGAACTCTGACCAGTACAAGTGCCGCACTAAAGCATTTAATACACAGACACACACTTCAGATAGCAAATATCAAGTGCACATGTCATGCGAAGTTCAACACCATCTAAAACAAGACTATATACTAGTGCGTGAATTGAGCGTATATACATTATATGAGCGCATATATATAGGTTGGGTTGGGTTGCGTTGCGTTGCGTTGCGTTGGGTTGGGTTGGGTTGGGCTGGGTTGGGTTGGGTTGGGCTGGGTTGGG
>NW_014038324.1:0-3218 GCF_001186125.1 Sphaeroforma arctica JP610 | reverse complement strand
GGGTTGGGTTGGGTTGGGTTGGGTTGGATTGGGTTGGTTCGGGTCACTTACTGCCAGTGCTCCAGTCGATGATACTCAGCAGGATCAGTACGCTTTGCATCTGTGGTTCGTACCGTGACACGCACGTATTGTTACTATGCAGTCCACGGTAGTTATCGTACGCTGCCGTGAGAGACATCAGCGCCTTCCGCATCTCGTCCCAGTTGTGCTTGAACTCAAAGTTGCCCGAGCCAGAAAGTACCGCACTGCCATGCAGGTGGAAGCGGACGATGTTCTCGTAGATGCGCATGGCGCGAGTGTCCTCCAGGATTTGCTGGGACATGTCCTATCCGGGGTTGATGGTGGAACACGTACAAGATGTAGATGGTTAAGGTGGTTGGTTTAAGTTTAAGTTTAAGTTTAAGTTTAAGTTTGGCAGTCGTGTGAACGTACAAGATGTAGATGGTTAAGGTGGTTGGTTTATGTTTACGTCTAAGTTTGGCAGTCATGTGAAGTAGTAATGTTGGACGAGTATACTCAACTAGGTAGGTACATCAGATCCGCGGTAAAATTTAGTATCAAGCAGTGAAACTACTGGACGGTCACGCAGGCCTACACAATTATCCTACCTCGTAATGTGTATACATAAATCTGAGCCGGAGACTGAGCCGAAAACCATACACTCACAGATGGTATTGAAACTCGTTGGTTCTATGAAGTGTGCTTAACGGACAGTTCGTACGACACACTGAACAAAGCCACAGGTACACCGATGTACACGTACCTTAACACTACTCGGCATCTCTAGACACACCAAGGGGTCCAGAGAGAAACACACTATACTTGCGGACAGTAGCGAAAGACACATTGGCAATGGTACGATCGTGTCTCAGGAACATACACAGAAACTGAAGCAACACACAACTGAACTCATACGCCGGGACACCGTCAGATAGCATCAAGGAACCGCCTGTGCACTCGCCTTTCTTTCAATGACTGGTATATGAGACGTGCAATAGCAGATCCACTATGATGCTTCTGCCTAGGTACAATGAGGTGATATTTGTGCGCCCGGAACCAACAGGGCCAGCTTCGTGGGCAGCAGAATGCTACTGGAACACCTGTATGCTACAGGGAAACATGTATGCTACAGGGAAACCTGTATGCTACTGGGAAACCTGCATGCTACTGAGAACCCTGTATTCCTATTATATCTTATATGCCAGGGAACTACATGCGCATCGACTTGTATAACGGTTAATATACCCCTTGTGTCATACGACTGTATGTGTAAGTAAAGCCACACTCACCCGTACACGCATCGCTTCACGAATGCGTGTGTCAATCTGCATGTGTACGTACAATTACAGCAATCAATAACCAGTCCACACAGTGCGTTACAAAGCTTTATTGTGTCATACTGCAACATACCACGCGGATGGCGCGGAATCGATCATTGACGAACTGGAAGCTGGTAGAGAGACTAATAGTCTGCGGAAAAGGACC
The DNA here is from genome assembly GCF_001186125.1 of Sphaeroforma arctica JP610. Classification (NCBI taxonomy): domain Eukaryota; class Ichthyosporea; order Ichthyophonida; genus Sphaeroforma; species Sphaeroforma arctica. The sequence goes on along the minus strand of NW_014038324.1, from coordinate 1,733 downwards.
GGAGACGCCATTGAGGTCAGCAAAAGAAGGTGTGCCCACGTGAAGTTAAGCTGTGGCGTTGTGGGCATGCTGATATACACGTGCAGGATGGGAAGCAGGTGGAAGGTGGCAGGAGGTGTATGCGACGTACTGCTTCGCGGCGTGTCTGAGGGGTCCCGATGAACGGTTCAGTGTACAAGTGTGTAAGGGAGGGCATGCATGCGTAACGACAAGGGCAGCTCAGGAAGGTCTGTTGAGGCGGTATGGATCGCAACTACTACATATGGTATGTGGGCGAGTATGCAATGAACATGGGGTAGTGTGCCACCTTACTACAAATGGTGATGGAATCTCAACGCTACTATAAATGGTGCTAAAAACTTAACGTTACTATAAATGGTGATAAAACCCTAAAAACCCAGCGTTACTATTAATGGTGCTAAACCTCAACGCTATAATAAATGGTGATAAACTCAACGTGCTATGCACTTCCTCAGAATGCCCGCAGCAGGCGAGTTTAGCCAAAATACCACCAAGAAGCAAACAGACCAATGGAACGGCTTGATACTACAGGCATGTATCCCACCGCACACCCGGACGAGACTCTGGGCACACGCACGTGACAGTTGACGATAGCCCTTGAGCGCATGTTCGTGCACCATGCTACGGACAGTATATACATAAAGCTGTGCTGTTACACGTGGAGATCCACTCGGGATATATGCCAGTGAAAACGATATGTGATAGTATTCAGATAGCACGAACTGCGCTCCATAAAACGGATTCGGGATTCCATCGTGTATTCCCTGAAATCCCACACACTACTTACAATAATCCGTAACATACATCAATACACAGAAACCATAGAACCAACCTATGAGGTGTATGAGATAGACACAAGCGTGCCTACGAATGAGGAAACCACACCTTATCGTCCAAAATCACGGACGCGATGTAGTCGAGAGTCTTCTCCAGTGCGGCGGGTGTTCTGATTTCATTCGGCAGAAATTCGTGTTCGGTTGGCGCTGAGCGTCGGAACTTTTTAATCGCTTTGTGGTGGTCACATACTGCGTGGGTGGATAGGTGAGAGGGTATGGTAGCGAGTGTGAGGGGGGTATGGTAGCGAGTGTTTCAGCTGTGCTAGTACTTGAGTCCAGACACATAGCACAGTCTCACAAAGACCCCCCCCTCCTCCTCCTCCCCCACGTACTGGGTACGGATGCTTGTCTGTACTGGAAAGAGACATGTGCTTGTGGCCGTGCCAACACCCTCGCAGTGATCAAGAGTGTATGCACATATGCAGGCAACATATAAACATAGAGGGTCTAGCTGTGCATGAAGTCGGGTGATAAGACGGTTAACTACTGGAAAACAGAATCCCATACCAACACAGAAACCGCTCACTTGCAGTAGCAACATCGTAGCAAAACAACAGAAGCGTTCCATTCCGGAGACATGTTGTATAGGCCAATGGCTACATAGTCACGTCAACTCTAACTTTGAGTTAGAATTGGCATAGCATACCAAAATCAGCAGAAAAAGAGATTTTCTTTTATGGTCTCTTATGTAACGTCACATCCAATAGCAGACTCCCCACGTGACCGACCCTGTCACTTCATACTTCTGCCACTATCTACGCATAGGTCAAATATATACGACAGACGTGCGGCTAAGTATACCGGTCATATATATATAAAATATATGTGTGTGTGTGTGTGTGTGTGTGTGTGTGTGTGTGTGTGTGTGTGTGTGTG
>NW_014038325.1:6295-7926 GCF_001186125.1 Sphaeroforma arctica JP610 | reverse complement strand
GTATATATATACACACACACACACACACACACATATATATATATATATGTATATATATACCTCAGTGTTTGTAACCTTCTTCGTCCACCCATTTTTGTACGTGTCCTGTCTATTTCGTAAATCATGCTGAACTGCAATGGATGAATGCCCCCAAAATCCGATGCTATCGAATACTGCGACACTCCACTTGGTCCTGAATCTTCTCCGATTAAAGGCATTCTCATTTCCTGATTTTTATTTTTGGGTTACTGGATTATCAGGTCCAAATTTTAGGTCCCCCCCCCCCTGAAATGTGGCTGTTTATCCACTCTTGTACCACTTTTTCATTGTTATACTTTTTCATTGTTATACTTTTTCATTGTTTTACTTTTTCATTGTTATACTTTATCATTGTTATACGTTTTTATTGTTATGCCATTCTAGGGCGAGAGTGAGAAGAGGTTATTGGGATGTGTATTCAAGTTCTTTAAGCCACTGATCAGACAGACGCTGCAGCTGGGCGGCACTCTTACGCGAGGGACGGTATGTACTGATTGTCTATACTTTTTATATACTCACAATAAAGTTTTCTCAGAGTATTCGTAATTGTGTGCATATGCCCCCAAATCTGAAGTATATTAATTTGCGACCCCACTTTTCGTATCAGGAACGTCACAAATTCGTCGTGGAAGCCATAGACCGCCTGGTCGACCCCACCCGACTCTAGACCAAACTCACCAATAACCAATCTGTTTTAATTCCATTTGCGATCCCTTTATTCGTCTCAGGAATGTCGCAAATTCTTCGTGGAGATCATGGACCGGCTGGTAGACCCCACCCAACGACAGACCAAACTGACGCGCGCAGACATTGACCTACTGTACACCCTCGCGGCCGAGGGCTGTGGCGAGATCATCGCCGAGACTGAGAACTCCAGCACCACACAGATCACCTACATTGTGCACAGGCTGTTCACTGTGGTGTCCGTGTGTGTGCAGCAGTTGATGGCAGCAGACACACAGCCGAAAGTGGGCCACGGCAGTGAGGGTGGGGCGAGTGGCCTGGCTGTGTTTAACCGCGCGGCTCCCGAGTCGGAGAAGGGCCCCGGGCGGAGTGTGGTGGGTACGTGACGCTGGTTGGAGGGGAGCGTTGCATGGGATGGGATGGGATGGCAACACTCGTCATGTACACTCGTCATGTACACCATGTACACCATGTAACCATGTAACCATGGTAACCATGTACCCTTCAATGGGCAGTACCACCCTGGGTAAAGAATGCACGCATACTCACTGACTGTAGTACGGTCACCAGGTGTATAGGTGTATAGGTGCATAGGTGTACAGGTATATGAGCTCGCTATGCGCTTGCCCACTAGGACTATATCTGATGCAGCCATTCGACGAAGAATAGAACGTCACGAAATGGGTTCCGTAGGTCTATGTCTCCACACAACAGCCGAGCCAAGGCGTGTAGACACACGGGGTCGTACTAGGAGAGTGCGTGGTCGTACGATGTCTGATAGGAGAGTACGTGGTCGTACGATGTCTGATAGTAGAGTGTGTGGTCGTACGATGTCTGATAGGAGAGTACGTTGTCGTACGATGTCTGATAGGAGAGTACGTGGTCGTACAATGTCTGTTAGGAGAGTA
>NW_014038325.1:2455-6275 GCF_001186125.1 Sphaeroforma arctica JP610 | reverse complement strand
TTGTCGTACGATGTCTGATAGGAGAGTACGTGGTCGTACAATGTCTGTTAGGAGAGTACGTGGTCGTACGATGTCTGATAGGAGAGTACGTGGTCGTACGATGTCTGATAGGAGAGTACGTGGTCGTACGATGTCTGATAGGAGAGTACGTGGTCGTACGATGTCTGATAGGAGAGCACGTGGTCGTACGATGTCTGGTAGGAGAGTACGTGGTCGTGCGACGCCTAATAGGAATGCACGCGGTCGTACGATAAGAAGGAAGACATTCTGATAAGTATACACGTGGTCGTACGATGTCTGGAAGGAATGAATAGTGTCGTACGACGTTTATTTCAAAAGCACGTGGTGGGAATGTCTGTTGTCGTATGATGTCTGATGGGAACAGACGTCTGGTAGGCATATCCGTGGTCGTACGATGTCGGATAGATGCTCACGTGGTCGTACGGCTCTGTTGGTACGATCTGGAGTGGACACAAGGTGTCGTGGACTAAGCCAGCGATCTCATACAGTGATGGGCAGTAGCACGCGAGGTCGTCCTGTATGTAGCATCTTCAAGCAGACACATCCGCTTGAACTAACAACACTCACTTCACCTGCCCCGTAAGAAAATATGCGGTGATGTAATATATCTATATATATTATGATGTTATTTAGCGCACGTGGTTGTATGCATCTCAAGGGCCCAGTACACTATAAAACGGGACGAGAGACTCAGCCCAAGCTGTCTGATGCTCTGACACCCTAAAATCCAAAAACCTTAAAACCCTGTCTGCCGAGGGATCGGTGGTCTGCAGGGAGAATCTTAATCTGAAGGTGCAATGCCAATACAACATGGTGCATACGAGGGCCGAAAATGTGCCGAACTGCATCTCATAACAAACCAATAGAATGTAAGATGAACGAGCTCTTACACTGGGAAAAACATGGAAGTAAAAGGTGATGCTTGTGCTAATTATGGACTAGAAATTAAGATACATGGGAGTGTAAGACTATATTTGTGATAATTATGGACTAGAAATCAAGATACACGGGAGATAAGACTATGTTTGTGATAATTATGGACTAGAATATAACATACATGGGTGTATAAGATTTTATTTGTGACAATCATGAACTAAAACCTTAAAACAAAGCAGCCAAGCCTCTGGCAGCTGTCGGCTCGCCTCTTGCGCAGGTCGTCACGTGACCGCTGGACTGTATCGTCAATAGCACACCACCGTGTGCTTCAAGCGTGGTTCATTTAGGCGTGGATCGTTTGTTGGCAGACTATTGGCCTATGTGGTGGATCAACGGACACTTGGGTGCACTAAACCCTAACCACAGAAGGTCCTGTCATGAACTAACTGTCATGCGCAAATGGCTTTATATGATAGACTCATTGCTCCGTGGTGAGGGACAGTAGTGTGGTTGTAGGTATGTGTTCTACCACCCCGTTCGCTCCGGTAGATTTCATATTCAGGTCATGGATATGCCGCATGGCAAGACAAAACAAACGGACTTCAACTCAGTGAGTATAGCCACGTATATTCCCATCATAACGCGTTTATTCACACGTTTATTCACATCACAACGCGTTTATTCACATCGTAACGCGTTTATTCTCGTCATAACGCGTTCATTCCCGTCATGGCGTTCTCATCCACTCCTGGTCCTCTGCTGCGGTGTCTAGTATACTGCTGGTGTCATGAGATGTGTCTGTTGCACTGTTAGTGCCATAGGCTGTGTGGGGTGTGGTGGTGTCGATGCTCTGTAGTCGTTCGACGATAGTGGTGGCGATACGGCCCGTCCTGTTGTCGCCCATTTGGTCTACCAGCAGCTGAAGCCTTGTGCCTGTGTATGTGAATACATGCAGACACGTGGAATAGACTTTAGTTCAATGTGCCTGTGTATGTGTACACATACAGACACGCGTAATAGGCTTTAGTTCAATGTGCCAGTGTATGTGTACACATGCAGACACGCGGAATAGGCTTTAGTTCAATGTGCCTGTGTATGTGCACACATGCAGACACGTGGAATAGGCAATGTGGGTATGATTTTTAGCTCCATAGAGATACACTTGTGCAAACGGGAGCCATCTAGATAACTCATGAATCTCTATGGCGTAAATATATATATGTCTATATACACAATCCATAGTACGTCTAATATATATAACTATAATAAGAATCCATAGTACGTGTAATATGTATATGACTACATACACAACTCATAGTACGTGATAATACGTACATGTCTATATACACAACTCATAGTCCATGATAATTCGTACATGTCTATATACACAACTCATAGTATGTGATAATACATACATCTCTATATACACAACTCATAGTCCGTGATAATACGTACATGTCTATATACACAACCGTCGATACTATGTATCTCCAAATGTATTTGAAATTCAACGTACTATGGCGATGCACGCACAGTGTCACACACTCTCATGTACTGTCACTCGAGCCACTTATCATACGCACATGCACTAAGCATACACACCAACCACATGTAAACGTACATTGAAAACACACACACCAACCACATGTGAACATACACTGAAAACACACACACACCAACCACACGTGAACATACACCGAAAGCACACACACCTATAGGTTGGCATTGTGGATCCTCTTTGATTAGCTCGGCTACCTGCTGCCGTGTTGGCGTTGCCATGGTTACGACTGTTAAGTTGTCCATCACTCTGAGCGCGTGGCTGCGAACTGTGACGTTGGACGAGTGCAGCATCCTGCAATGGCGATGTTTTAGATTTTAGGGTTTTAAGTTAAGTAGTTATGTGTACTTACAGCTAGCATTGTACTGATAGTTAGCATACACACATGTACTGTACTACGAGCAAGACTCTTTAAAACGTTCACAGAAGAAGTACATATACACCTATATAGATGTCCATACATAAGTTAACACATGACTAATACGTACCCCTTCCTTTTAATAGTAGACCCCACTACATTCATAGAAGAAGTACATGTACAACTAAATAGATGTTCATACATACACCAACACATAACTAACACACGCCCCTCTGCACGGCCAATGGTTTGCCAAGGCCCCTCCCGCAGTGTCGTTTGATTACGACCAAGGCACATACACACAGCACATACCAATGACCAGATATCCATACAGACACCACGACGCAAAAACGGAAGTACATATACAGCTGTGCAGATGTTCGTACATACACCAATACACACTCAACACACAGAGTTACCTCACAATAGTAGACCCCTTTATATGAGCACAAGACGTACATATACAGCTTTGCAGATGTTCATACATACACCAATACTTACCTAACACATACACCTTCCTCATAAAAGTAGACCCCTTTATATTAATAATAGCACAAGACGTACATAAATAGCTGTGCAGATGTTCATACATACACCAATACACACTCAACACACACAGTTACCTAACAATAGTAGTCCCCAGGTACGGCAGCAAGCGCAACGCATTCGTCGGTACGACCGACAGATTGCCCAGGCCCCTCCCACAGTGGCGTTGTATCTCGTATGAGTCTTCGTGTGTGTTAGCAATCACACACAGCACGCCAGCAGTCGTACCAGGAATAAGCAGACGACTGCTGTCGCTGGTTACACTGGCTAGGTTGGCAATGGTGCAGCTGATGTTGGACAACACAGAGACGGAGGTACTCCACTGTGAGATGGGCAGGGGATAGATGAGAAAATGTATATGAAAACATGTATTATATCTGATATAAATATGTGTGTATGTATCTACCTATATATATATATATATATATATATATATATATGTGTCGTGTGTGTGTAGTATA
>NW_014038325.1:0-2112 GCF_001186125.1 Sphaeroforma arctica JP610 | reverse complement strand
ACACATGGTGTCACACCTTCTCGGCCGTGCGGCAGAGCACAGAGTGCAAGGCCGTGTCGCACTGCACGATGCGTGTTTTGATTGGCTCTGAGCCTGTGGATAGAAACGCCAGAGATTGTGCTGTGACAACCACCAGGTCTTCTTCTGGTAGTTCAAGGCATTGCACCAGCCGTTTTAGAGCACCGTTCTTGTCCATGACAATAGCTGCAAGTGCACAATGCGATAGAGGTAGGTAGGAGGATTAATTGGTGCCCTGAAAGTACACATAATGTACGTATTAGATGGCTGAAAGTAAAAAAAATGTACGTATTAGATAGCTGAAAGTACACATAATGTACGTATTAGAATCAGTTATTATCCATGCCAACGGCTGAAAGCACACAATATGTACGTACTATTATAAATCGTATTTCATAACAACAGCTCACAACACACAATATGGACTGTCCGCTATTGTCGTATGTATGTTTTAGAACACTATACTTGAGGCCCACATGATGTGCGTACATCATATGAGGTAAACATTCGTAAGTGACAGCAACACATGCACAACACACGAGGCATCTCATCCCGAAAGCCCAAATACTACCGTGGACACACCCCGACCCGACTCAAAGGTAGGGTTTAAAGGTTTTAGGGTTTTAGGGTCTACTGCACCCTAGGGACAAAGCAACTGAAGTCTGGCCTTACCAATTGCTACTCACTCTGGCGAACGCCAAATACGCTCATAGCAACAGGTTATTAGTATCACTCTCCTTACCAAAACAGGAACACACTCCTGACACCACTAATAAAAACATACTCTAGTCAGCCAAAAGTCAGTATCCCAACTGTCGCACTCCCACTCGAATCCGATACACGACCCATTCCACAGGACAAGCAAGCAATATAAAACCAAAGAAGTCCAAAATCACACAACACGAGACTTCCCAAACTCTCTCCTGCCACACAAGGCCATAAAACCAAAGAAGTCCAAAATCACACAACACGAGACTTCCCAAACACTCTCCTGCCACACAAGGCCCTAAAACCAAAGAAGTCCAAAATCACACAACATGAGACTGCCCAAACACTCTCCTGCCACACAAGGCCCTAAAACCAAAGAAGTCCAAAATCACACAACACCTTCCCAAACACTCTCCTGCCACACCAGGCCCTAAAACCATAGAAGTCCAAAATCACACACAACACGAGACTTCCCAAACACTCTCCTGCCACACAATGCCCAGCACAAAGCGGAGGGCCAAAATCCGACATGTCGTACAACTTTTTGGTATTCTCTCGTGAGCTAATCTTGGTATACGTTTAACGGCCAACTAACTTTACATTCATCCGTGTACCATCAGACAAGTAAATAAAGCACAACCACACACAACACTCGCGACGCCTCCTACCTACCTTCCTGAACACTCTCCTGCCGCGCCAGCGCCAGCACAATCCGAATAGCCAAAATGCGACTGGTCGTGAACGCGCTCGTGTCTGACACACAGTCCAGCAACAGCCGCAGGTGGTCGTTCTTGACCAGCCGTGGGGCGATGCTCTGTGTACTGGCGCACAGACACAGCCCCCCCAGACAGTGCTTCATGGTGAGGTCATCGGCTTTCCGGCGGCGTACGACACCGTAGAGCGCCTCCACAACACCTGCGATGAATGGCCATGGAGTGTGCACGCGTGGGGTGAGAAGGAAGCGCTTGAGAGATTGGGGACACACCCTATCGGCATGTAAGAAGGAAGCACAAGGCCAAACCAATCAACACCCACCACTCAACACAAGTGATACCACATGACTAACCCAATACAACTCACACGTTTGAACACACGCTGCATCAACCACACACCTTTGCTAGCGAGCCTTTCGCGCTCAGAGGGATCTCTCGTGATGTGATATAATGCCATAGACGCACCTGCCTGTGTGTCCGGGCTGCTGTCCTTCAGTAGCAGGCACGCTGCCTCTATGCCTCCATACTGTAACAACCTACACATAAGCACAGGAATGGGCGTATACTCAGACACGTGACATAGTTTAAGGCCTCACAGTGGCAAGCACACTGTTTCTATACTTGCATACTATTCTAACTGTACATACGGCAGAAATGTAATATTAAAGGATGT
>NW_014038326.1:0-7937 GCF_001186125.1 Sphaeroforma arctica JP610 | reverse complement strand
TATAGTATATATATATATATTATATATATATATATATATATATATATATATATATATATATTATATTATATATATATATATATATATATATATATATATATATATATATATATATATATATATATATACATATATATCTATATCTGTATCTATGTATCTGAGTTTGTATCCATATCTGTATGCTTGTATGTATCTATGTCTGTATATCTGTATCTATGTATGTCTGTAAATCTGTATCTATGTATCTATGTATTTATGTTTCTATGTATCTTTGCATGCATGTATCTATGTATGTATCGATGTCTGTATGTCTGTATGTAGGAACCCGACGAAAATAATCACTGAGTCCGTAAGAATGAACCAGGAAGCTATGAACAGAAAACTAGAAGCAAAGGCTAAGAAAGCAAGGAGAAAGCGAGCGGAGGTAGATGAAGATGACACCGCTCACATGGGCATTGGCCCTAAGAAGTTTAAAGTCCAATATTAGCGTTACTACTGAGGGTGCTACTATGGGAAATGACCACACAAGAAATTCAAGACCAAGGGCAGCGTAGCCTTGGCCAGCGAAGCCGCGGCTACGGTAGCAAAGACACCGCAAACTAGTAGTGAAGACGTACCCCACCTTAAGGTGAAATTAACGTTCAAAAATGGAAATAAATATAAGTATTTGAACTCGAAACAACCGTTCAAGTATTTAAACTCAAAAGTTCGGAACTTTGGAACATGAGAAGTTCAATCAAGTACAACAGACACCGAAAAAAGAATGGACACCAGCTCGAGCTGCATTTATCAAAGAGGCTGACTATGTCACAAATATCAAAGAATCTGGCACTTATTATGAGGCCAAGAACCTTATTATGGCAACTATTTGCATCGCCCTCCGCCTGAAACTTGCCCGGACCATCCGCACAACTCACCCTGGGACACACCTTGCCCTTTTAAACCGCCGTTTTAAACATTAATCACGCAAGACATATGCTATCGTCGATGGAGCTTACTTGCGCACCCTCACACGCTTGCAGGATGAATCACTGAGAACTTGGTCACATCGCATAGAAGATATATTACTTCGTGCCAAGTCGCAGGGTGCTACATTTTCTCCTGTCGTCGCCCAAAATCTCTTCATTGATGGTCTCTCCGACGTAGACAAACATCCAATTCACAATGTGTACACTCTGCTGCACTTACCGAGTTGGAGGTGTGTGGATTTAAAAATACGAGTGTTTTACTTGATACAGTGTTGAGCTGTAGAAACTTGAAAGTGATAAGGTTGAATGATAGCATGTTCAGCACGAGTACCAAGTGTACATGGCTTTCTGAATTTAATTCCAAATCTTTTTGGGGTAAGATATTGGACGCTGGTGTACTTGATGTCTTTCAAACACCGTGATGGGATTACGATATATCATATGCTCGACTATCTTGAAAAGTTGCATGCCACGAAATCCCCACTCCCATCAATTGATGAAGCCATTCCCGGAGTTGCCCGACTACACCTGCTCCCGTTGAACCTACACTACAGGACGTCGTCCGAATGATCACCGATCTTCAAAGTTCATCTCAATCTAAGAATAGCCGCCCAATGCTCTGTTTCGTCTGTCAGAAGTCTACCCATGTTTCTTCTCTATGTCCGAAAGCTTGTGGTCGCTGTGGTACTGTTGGACATAACAGCAGGGCGTGCACGGCACAATCTTTGACGTGTAACAATTGCTCAAAGAAAGGGCACCTAGAGATAGTATGCTCTAAACGAAGTAATAAACACAACTTCCCTTTTTATCTCCTTACAACTATTGCTCGCATAACGATTTTCACCGTTGGTACAGCCACACAATCCAGCTCTCCCGACAACAACTCTTTACTTGTTGACGGAGGCGCCACTGTGAACTACATGCACAGCTCTGCGCGCCATCTACTAACCGACGTTGAGACCGGACGATGTCTTCTCCGACTTGCTGATAAACGTATCAAATACATATCAGTTCGTGGTACTCTCCCTCACCTCGGTACTACATATCTCGACTCTGATCTAACATAGGGTCTCATTGCCCAGAACAATCCCCAGGACTGTGGTTTTACCCTCAACTTCCCAGGCGACAAAAGGAATGTTTTCTTGGTCTCCACTCTTCTACGATCACCCTGCCTATTACATCTGGCGGTTACTATGTCTCATACTCATCGCTTCAACAACTCTGTCAAACACTCGCCCACCTCTACTAGCGACTCACACGATTAGTCATCTGGTTGTCCCCTCGATTCCACCTGTCACCACAGAGTCTGCATCTCTCTTAACTGACGAATTACAAATCCGATCCCGGAACCCTCTAATACTGACCCTACGCCACCACCTGAAACCGCGGCCGACACACGCGCTCAACCAAAATCGTCTGCAACGCGAACCCCACATACAACAATGACCTATGATATTTACCATAGGTCCTCTGGCCACCGTAGTCGACCGGTTACCCTTAGAATGGCCAAGCATGAAAACATCACGTTAACACACCCACCCCCTCTTAACGTTATGTCTGAGGAGTGGATGTTTAACTCAGAAATCCTCAAAACAGCGCTCGAATTCCTCGGCGTTACGTCGACCATTGATCTATGTGCTTCTAAAACTACGGCGCAATTCTCTCGATACGTTTCACCCGAAGGGGGTAGCATAACACTCGGCTGGTAAGACATTGATCTTCTCAATGATCTGGCTTATGTCTGCCCACCCTGGTCACTCATTCGGATATCATCGCCGCCGATACGAAGGCTGGTAGCACCCTGGTCCTCGTTGTCCCATTTCGCCCAGCAGCACTGTGGTGGCCCCGCCTTTATGGCACACCTACAAAGTCAACTATTCCTTATACAGAATACGGCGACTACATTCACTCGCCACGGTACTCAATCCGTCGGCAAACCATCCTGGGTTTTTACTGTTGTCGCCATCCTCGGTCCTCTTCATCCTCACGTGTCCCCTGGTCGTGATTTCGCGATTGCGATATGTTCACACTGATCTCCAGGGTCCAGTGCCCCCCCCCTAGCCGCTACGACAATACATATATTTCAAATATGCTCGACGCTGGTACAAGATATGGATTTCATAAGGCAACACCGAACAAACAAGCAAGGGTTATATGTTAACGGATGTTTCAGCATTCTGGGTCCCAAATACACTAACGGCCGACAATGATCAATCCTTTCACAGCCAGGATATAAAAGACATGTTACTCAAGCGACGTATGCAGCTCCGCCGCCTCCGCCTTATTCTCCGTCCCAAAATGCCATAGTCGAGCGCCCGCATGGCACCCTTAATGGGTTAATTCGTCTTTTGCTTATCGACTCTGGCATGCCCAGTCCAGGATGGAAAGATACGTTAATGTGGGCAGGTGACATTAGGAACCGGACTCTTGGCGAGAATGACAGACTCCGCACCCTCGCTCAAACATTTCTTCAGGAAGCACACCCCCGAGATCCCGAGGCACGATTCGGATGTGTCGTTATGTTTAAGCTCCGCGGCAAGGCAGTCAAACTCACCCCCAAGCATGATCCACAGGTTGGTTTTGGCGTCTTACTTGGCCGTAGCGCAAATTCTACACCATACTGCTATCGCGTACAAAACTTTGCGACACTGCGCCAGATCGACACTCAGGACATTTAGTTTCCCATAGGAGTGAACGCAAAAAGGTCACCTGACGGCCGTACTGTCACTCGATCCGCTACACCCACTTCTTACAACATCCCCCCGGACTGGTTCCTACCCACCAGCCCTCCGGAAGTTGTTATCCCTTACCAAGGCCATATCCCGCCCGTTGGCCAACTCATACCCGACGCCAATCAAGGCGATCTTTCTCCTGAACCGGTCAACGCCCCCTTACCTCCACCATTCACACCTCTCGACCCACCCCCTGCACATCAACCCCCCACTCAACCACCCACCCCACCGTCGCCACCACGTCCCCTCCGAACTTCTACCATTAACACACCTGCCCCTCAACACCCAACCCCCGTCTAAACTCCCGCTTCTATACCACCAACACCCCTGCACCACCATACACCGTAACACCACATCATCTACCTCCCACTCAGGACAGTCCTATGCCTACTACCCCTGCCACACCCCCTGCCGTTTTCCTCACTCCGACCGCACTCCTACCCCAATCATTTCAGGTCCCCCGCCCTCGGCCACCTCTACCACCTAAACCCCTAACTCGACCCCTGACCAGCATACCCCAACCCCCTACCCCGACAACAATTCTCGACTCTCTTCCTCTTACTCGGATGTCTCCATTAACCACTACTTTCAGTGATCTTCACCCACCTGCGGACTCCGCTGAAGCCTCCATTGCTTACCTTACACAACATCCTGACCCTGACCCCTCCATGATCCCAACGTGCCGAAATCAATCACTGCCGCACGCAAATCTAAATCATGGCCGGCCTGGGCTGCAGCCATTGACACGGATCGTAATAATCACCTTCGCAACGATTTGGCAGATATTATACCACTTGACCAAGTACCTCCCGACTCCACGATCATCCACAGCAAGTACGTATTTGCCTTAAAGTACGATGGGTATGGCAAGCTCACCCGCTATAAGGCACGTATGGTTGCTCGTGGAGACGAGAAACAGCACGGTGACAGCTTCACCGACACATATGCTTCGGCAGCCCACTCCACGGCCCTTCGCCTCTTTTTCACGAAAGCCGCTTTTGACCGCAAAGTTGTACATCATTTTGATGTCACTTCTGCTTACCTATATAGCAAGCTTGATTTTCCCGTCTATATGTATTCCCGAAGGGATCAGTGGACCTAGGGCACTATAAGGCTAACCACATACTCGCGCTTAAGAGGGGCTTGTACGGCCTTAAACAGTCTGGCTGGCACATATGACTTTATACAATCAGACGCGGACAAAACTATATGGGTCCATCGCACAGGGGATCTAGTAGTCGTCATCTATGTGGACGAAATTCTCCCTGCTGTCGACCCTGGCCCTTCTACCGCAGACGACAAATGGCTCTACGCCAGTCTCTCTACCCACTATCGTATGACGAACCTTGGCATCACCCGACATGTCCTTAGTTTTTGCATCAGACAAGACGGCTCTGGCACTATATCTCTTCTTCAAGACGCCTATATCCAGCGCATGCTCGATACATTCCACATGCAAGACACTCACACTAAACCAACTTCAGGCACTAACACTCATCCTGGCGCCCTCACTGGCGCCCCCTTCACCGGAAAATTCCGTAGCCTAATTGGCGACCTTGGCTTTGTTGCCAATATGACTCGGATCGACATTGCCTGCACTCTAAATCAGCTAGCTGCATTTTCAGCTTCCCCTCTACTCCCTCATTACGACGCGCTGGTTCGTATCCTCATTTACCTGGCTGGTACTATCTACTTTGCGCTCACATACCACCCAAGAACACCGGACTAAACCCTAGACACTGATCTACTCTCCTACAGTGACTTGGACTGGGCCTCATGCCCACTCACCCGCAAGTCCCAAACAGGCACCCTCATTTGTTTCAACTCTACACCTATCTATTGGCGGTCCCAAAAGCAAAAGACAGTTTCAATCAGTTGGGGAGAAGCCGAATATATCGCCGGCTCCGAAACTACTCGATCCATTGCATGGATTCGCAATCTGATGCACGCGTTAGGCTATAAACTAACATTACCAACCCGTCTGCATATAGATAACCAAAGCACTATAAAGATCGCGCTTAGCACGGGTACTCCTAAAGGTCTAAAACATATAGACATACGACATCACTATATTAGAGATTGCGTCAGACAGGGAATGATCGAGCTGGACTATATATCCACGCACGACAACCCTGCTGACCTTCTCACAAAAGTCTAGCTCGTCCCAAACATACCACTTTCCGTGATATGTTAATGTCCGATCATACACAACAAACTCCGACTGTGAGAACATAATGCTTAAAATGTTCTCAAGTTAATTATGCATACTGTACATGAATATTTAAACAATAAAAAATAACACAAAAAAGAGAAACAATACTTTACTGCAAGTACTTATTTACATAAATACAAGAGCATATATAAATACAGAATATATTTCAGGACAAACCTAGTTTATCCTTCTAATTCCTAAACCTCAACCGGGTTTTTCTCCCGACTGCCATGCGGTCCTCAAAGAGGTCCATGTGCAGTTCAATATTTGATACATTCTAAATAGGTTTACACTTTATAATAAAACGCGGCTGAGAAGCCGCAGGGACCGAAAGTGTTTAATCATAGGGGTATTCTATTTGTTTATATTCAGACATTCGGGGGCCTATTGTAAAAACTTATTGGGCCTATTGATTATTTTGTCAAGGGTCTCAAATGGGCAAACCCCATTCCAGCCGGGGAAAAAAGCGTCACGGACCTTTTCAGTCGGATTTATAAGCTTTTTAAGCCAGATTTTTAAGCGTCACGGACGTTTTTTGGCGACAGACAAAACCCTCGGTGATAAAACACGGATATATATATATATATATATATATATATATAGTACGGTAAAAGTTTTGTCGGCCGGGCCGGTCGGGCCAACTTACTCGCATGCGGGCGTGAAGGCATGCTGGGGGCGCTCAAAGTCGGGGCGGGCTGCATCCACCAGGAGGATGTACTTTTTGAATGCGCAATTGCTTCCATTTTGGAAGCTGATGGCGGCTTGAAAGTCGCAGAAGGCCTGGGCGAGAGTAGCCTTCTCGGTCTCCGGGGCATTTTTGAACGGGCTCTAATAAGAGCCAATGGGAATAGACTATGGCGCCCCTGGTGCCCGTAGTGGTGAGATCTGGCGTGCATATGGGAGGCAAATATGCCTTGAGTTTGGCCCTGTGCACGCGGTATATCTTGATGGTGGCGATGTTCTGCACGATGTGAATCACAGGGGGGCCTAGGCCCAATACCACCGCTGAAGTACTCCATCGAGTCTTGGCCGTGAAGGCACGTGGCTTGAGCTTATAGCACACTAAGCGCCCAACCGCGATCATAGGGGCCGTCGTAGCGGTGCTTATTCGCCTGGGATTGCTGGGATACCTGCTGCACCTTGCGGTCGCGGTCCCAAACTAGTACGTCTTACTGAGTTGGGGGTGGAATTAGGGGGATGTGATCTGCTTCGGGGCGCTGCTCGTTGACGATGTTTTCTAGTTTCCAGTGGACAGCGTGATGGAAGGGGCGGTTAGTGATGAGGCGGTGAAGTTCAATGTTGGTGACTTTATTGACCGGCGAGTTCCTGTCCCTGGCGAACCGCCAGCCGTGGAGGTCCCAGGAGTCTTCGTATCCGTTACGGACAATGTAGCGTCGGAAATCGTCGATGACCTTCTCTACTAGGCTGTTGCTGCGGTGGTCACCAGGGGTGACATAGTGCCACTTAATGCTATTCTCCTTGCAGAAGGCACGGAAGTGGATACCGTCGAACGGTCCATTCTTGTCGGCCACGTATGTGCTCGTTGTAACCCACTGCTTGGCTTGCTGCTTTAACTGGAGGACGGTGTCGACTGCTGTCTTCTCCGTGTGGCGCAAGGCCGCACCATGGACTTGACGGGTGAAGCGGTCGACGCAGAAGAGCATATAGGAGAACCCCCATACTGGTCTTCTTAAATACCCTGTTGTCTATGTGGCGGACCTCACCCAGATACAGCGTCGTGGGGCCTGGGTTAGGACGGGCGGCGCGCCTTCTGTAGCACATCTCGGGCACGTCAGGGCCAACCGTCGTAATTCGAGCTCCGGGAGGCGCCAACTAAGTTGCTCGTAAAGGGCACGCGCCCAACGGCGTGCCTGCAAGTGACCTTGGTCGGTGTGCACTGTCCAGAGGCACCGTATAACCCTCTCAGGCTCAAGTGGGAGGCCTTTTACAGCGTGTGGATGTGCTGTGACAGAGGCCATAAGCTCCTCAAAAGTAAGAGGAACTAACGATGGGTTGGGACTGTAG
>NW_014038327.1:4734-7939 GCF_001186125.1 Sphaeroforma arctica JP610 | reverse complement strand
GTATATATATATAATAATATATATATATATATATCTATATATATATATATCTATATATATATATATGCGTATGTATATGTATGTGTGTGTTTGTGTGAGTATGTGTGTATATATTTGTATAACTAGGATTATATATATATCTATGTATCTACGTATCTATGTATATTGTATGTTTATTTGTATGCGTGTGCGTGTATGTGTATGTGTATACGTATATATATATATATATATGTACATGTGTGTGTGTGTGTTTGTTTGTTTGTATGTGCGTATGTATATATATGTATATATATATATATATAAGTACATGTGTGTGTGTGTGTGTTTGTTTGTTTGTATGTGTGTATGTATATATATATGTTTATATATGTATATATGATCTAGGTATCTATGTATGTATTTATATATATGTTTGTTTGTATGTGTTTGTGTGTGTATGTATATATTTATATATGTATGTATGTATATATTTATATATATATATATATATGTGTGTGTGTGTGTGTTTAAGTATATGAGCATGTGTTTGTGTGTGTATGTGTATGTGTATGTGTGTCTACATGGATGTATTCATACCGTTTAAATGTGTTGAATATATGCATGTGTTCTTTTATTTTCCCTATGAAGGTTGCACACTCAAACATTTTTACTGTATTTTACAATCATGTACGCATGTACGAGTACTTGAGAAAAATCCTAAGTGTGAGTATATATGGTCAGTTTGCTTGACTAGGTGTATCACATGTAGTAGCTCGTGATGATAAAGACTGTGATCTCTTCTTGACAGGTCCAATTGATCTTTTCTCGCTGTGCGATTAGAACTTAGCGTCGCCGCAGGTTGTAAATATTCGGCACTGAATCCTGGATCTTCCTTTCTGTTCGTACAGTGGTGTACCAGTCAGCTCTAAAGGGAATATGCATCTTGCAACCTGACAACAACATTCATCTATCAACCAACATACGGATTGATATTCAGAGATTCTACTTCTATTAAAGTTGTGTTATTTTATCTTCTGCTTGTCTGACAATTTTTACCAACTGTTTATGGACGTTTATTTGGCTGAGCTAAGCAGGATATAGTGACTACTGCATCACGCTTGATGATGGTATTCTAAGACACGAATACCGAGTGAATGGTGTCACCTGTGCGATGATCTAATAGTCTGCGAGGGTATATTGCTTTTTATGATCTACTGGCTCTTAGCCTTCAGCTAGTGTACATTGCATTCATATATTAACTTCCAGCGCTTGCCGTATTGGTTCTGATTGGGGCGCCTATAAATTAAAGCCTATAAAATACCCGACAAACTCTCGCTAACTTCTGAACTCACCGTCTGAGTAATGTATATCTAATGTTTGCAGCGATTCGTGGTTCGACAACACAGGCTTTCGTTTTTGACTGCAACTGGAGGCAGGTCGTTTTGAAACCATCTTTGTACTCTTCTCGTCTATTTTAAGACCAGCAAGCCTTTTTTCGTGAGCTCTCTCATATGAACCCCATCCCTCGTCTCTACCCCGATCACCCAATAAATCCGGGTCAGTGTTATATGTGCGCATGTGCTTGCTCGTAGCGATCATATCTATGCTGCTTGCACCCAGTACATCTCTGTACTGAACGATGTTGTCATCCTTAGTCTCCCACGAAGCCTCAAAATCCACGGTCGTCTCCTGGCATAACCTTTCCTTGTCACTGCCTAAATTCTTCAATTCCGAAACTTTATACTTACTGCTACCGCCACTTGCCCCACTTGCGAGTTGTGGTCGTATGCCCGACTTGGGGCTCTTGTCCTTGATCGATATATCGTCAATCTTGGGCAGTACCGCACTCGATATGCCCTTCATCCGCCTGAAGAATCCGGATGTCTCTTTGGCATAACTACTATCTCTCTCTCTGTCTTTCCCCCTCTCTTTGTCTTTCTCTTTGGTTTTTGCCTTGTCTCGCTCACTCTTCCCTAGCGTCGTATTAGTCCAGTCGATACCATTGTCACTGGCACTGATTTCTACCGTGTTGTGATTAAGATCGTCTGGTAGCGCTCCTTGCATGGTAAGACCTATCTTGCAACTGTCATCCGCCCACTGATCCGCATCTGCTATATTACCATTCCCCTCCGATCGGTAAACTTCGCCGTATTCTTGACTAAAACCTATATCGCACCTCTTGCCTGAGTATACCTCTTTCTCTACATTCGAACTCGCATGAACCCCAACCCAACCTCTTATCCCCATATCAGAAATGTCTCGCTCAACCACCGCTGGTATTTCAGAGGCTTCCACGGCATTCATACGGTATCCATATCCACTCCCTTTCCTACAAGACATGGGTACGAAACTGGCCATATCGATACTATTCGCCAATAAACTGCCTATATGATTTGGTGTGGACTGTGGCCTGGTCAACAAACGTGTAGCCTGTGTGTGGCGCTTCCATCGGTCCTCGCTCGTCGAGCTTCCATCTGTTTGTTTCTGTTCTAAATAGAGATAACTACTCGCCGCGGGGATGTTTACGTCTACCTCAGTCCCTAGGCCTCTATTCATTTCTCCAGCTAATGCTTTAATCCCTATCCCAGTGCTCACAGTCTCTGTGCTCTCGTGCATTGTACTGCCGGCTAGTAAACGTTCATCTGCACTATAACCCCTGCAACTGGTATCAGTTGTATTGTCCAAGCCCAACCCTGCGATCCCGCTTAGTGTAGCATTAGCATCCGACCCTTCCCTGTATGTGTTACAGCTAGTATAGGACACTTCGCTCTTCGGAGACGATCCCGTGGCATACCTTTCTACACTAAGACAGCTAAGTGTGCTTCTTGTGCCATCTTCAGCTCTACTATTATGCTGTGTACACGCAATTGCTTTGGTCCTCACCGAGCCAGTAGATAGATCGCTTAATTGGCAGTGATTGTCGCCTTTCTCTTCACACCCGTCCGTAGTATTCCTATGTGGTTTATGTGCTTCATCTACACCCGCATCAACATCATTAACATATGTACCTGGCTCTGAGTGAACATGTGTTCCTATTATAAACTCAGGTATCTCCTCTAATAGTTCCACAAAGGGCAGTTCGCCGCTGGTCATGGGCAGTATACTCGATTGCGATTGGGATGCTCTTGGTGCAAATATGCTACTCTGCGTACTGTGCGTGCTGGTCACAGACACCAGTCGCTTGTGTCTGTTCTTATTCGAAAAACATACTATATATATATATATA
>NW_014038327.1:0-3237 GCF_001186125.1 Sphaeroforma arctica JP610 | reverse complement strand
TATGTGCGTATGTATATATATGTATGTATATATATGGACATATATGTACATGTACTTATTATATTGCCATATTATTACTCTATATCGCAGTTCCTATTACTTCCCGAATTGATCTAGAGAAATAACACCGATATAGGACAGTCGGACATGTAGAATATCAGGCTCCTTTGAATTCCTAAAGATACGTTTCATTTATAATATTACCAGAATGCTTAGTTCGCTGCTGCAATATAAAGCTTATCTCAGACTTTTAGAACAGCATCACACTCCTAATTCTGGTTTGTATGAAACTTTTTGCAATCGCGAGATGGGAGCTGAGACTTGGAACATCAACTATAGGGTTAAATCGACATCTGGAGGTCAATGTGATGCACACGCTCCACCAAAATGTATTACATAAAAAGAAACGATGACACGACCAATAACACAAAGAAACAGATGGCACGACCACCAACACAACCAACTGAAGAGCGACATACACTGCCCTTTTACAAAAAAAATTTAAAATCTTTATTCTTCAACACCAAATATATTGGATTCACTTTGATTGGTCATCGTTGTGTCATCGTTTCAGTCATCGATCTCAAAAGAATCCGACTCTCCTCCTGGTTGTTGGGACTATAGCATGCCCTCATATAAAATATAACAATATTTTCTTCCGGAGCAGTCTACTTGGTGTCATTGGGTGAGTGACCGCCCAACGTTGGGGTACTGTGAACAAAATGTGGAAATTAATTGCCTATACAAGATCATTCGCAATGGTACGATGGAAGGCAAACTCGATCATGTTAAATCCAAGTATGTACAAACTAAAACGTTCGTATTCATTTGCCGTGATTAGTATTAGAATTATCAAGCGATTATTGCCGGATCTTCGTACAAACAACCAAAGTAAGAAGCACAACACATACATGCATGTTTAAAAGATCGCGTCACTTACGGTGCTTGTAGAAGTTTACTGTGCTCTTTATCGAAAGGCCTTGAATTGACGGTCAGAGCAGCGTTAGTCATCAAATTCCTCACGATGGTGAAGCCTGTGTAGATAAATGCGATGCACGATTACTCTAGGAAATCATTTATGGGAAAATCTGGACATAGATGAAACATCCAAATTCCCTTCATACAAAAAAGATCGCAACCTTGGAGGGCCATAGAAAGAAACTGATATTCGGCGGCCGCAAAGTGTGAACATTTTGAAATTTATCGTCGAATATGTTGTGCAAAAACCACACAGATACTTACCAGCGAATCCGATGGCTAGGCCGACTGGTACCGCAAGCGCTGCATTTTTGATAAGATTGCGGGGGGGAGGGGGGGGGGGAATGAGAATGGGCTATATATTCGCAGGCAATCAGAAAGTAAATATATACAAGGTGAAAGACATGCGGATAGTACAGTGAGAGTGTGAAAAGCATTCGGGACGAACATATTACTTCGCAGACGGAGACATCTGTGGCGAATGAGGTCTTAACCACTATAACAATATGAAGAAGAAAAAAATGTTGAGTACAATAGTAAACATGTATAATCATGTACAACAATCAATAAATTTCCTGTGTGTCTCTTCATGCAAAAAGAGAAATTAGCTACAATCCACCCAAATTTGTAACCGAGAACATTTAGAGGATCTAAGTCTGCCACACTACTACTTACGGATCAACTCGGGGGTGTCCTTCAAGAATTTCGTTGCTTTACCCAAGTTGTTCATATTTGCAGTTGGAGATATATTTGAGTATGCAAGCTTGAAGATGAGATGTTACAATAGTATGTGTGCTTCCAAATGGTTCGTAGAGCTGTATTCATAGTAGAAATTTTTGTCTCCCTTGTTGTTCCCAATGTACCGTATTTGACTGAAGAAGTGCACTATCAAAATGGCAATTCCCCACCTTGATGTTATGGAAGTCTGGAACATCGCCAAACTCACCATGCCACTCCGAGGACGACTGTAGAAAATGCTATTATCAAAAAGAGTAAACCCCAAAATCATATCGGTCGAAATTCGAAATAAATACCTCCGTTGTGCTTGTCTTTATTTTAAATGTCACAATATTTGCTTTATGTAAATATACTGTTAGAAGGCTATGAATACACAACAAAAACATAGCCTTCTTGTATAATTTAGAAGGCTATGACAAAAACATAAATATTTTGTTTTAAAAAAAAGAAGAAACAAAAAGACGTTTGTCAGCATTCGTTTTTTTTTTTAAACATATTCTCGAAGATTGAAGAACAGACGAACACAACAGAAACTGTCCGAAACCTAAGGAAAAGAAAAGTGAAACGTGTACAAACGACTCTATTTTTTATATTTTTAACATTGGGTTTCTTTTGTCAATCTACATATTTATGTACACTGTACAGTAAATACATAAATAAATACATATATTATATATTTTTAACTCTCTATTTCTCGTTGGTTTTTCTTTTCTTTTTTTTAAAACTACAATTTTTAAAGTCCTCTAAAGTCCACACTCCACAGTTCCACACGAAGCTCGAAACTCGAAATGTCACTCGAAACTCGAATCTCGAATCTCAAATCTCAAATCTCAAATCTCGAAACTCGAATCTCAAATTATTTATGATATTTTTTGAAAACAAAAACAGCTAAAAAATAGAGATGTCCAGAGTGGCTGCGTGACAGTGTCTCTCTCTCGCGCTTCAACGACCCGAGTGGCCGAGTAGCCTTGTCCCAAGTCCCGAATGCCCAATTTTGATTTTGACCTTATAATTGATATACAACTATAAATTGAATAAATTTTTTTTTTTTAAACATTACCTACTTACGTATGACGTAGTAGGTATTAGTTATTACGCACTTGTGCTTTGCTGGCAGTCTGGCACTGGTCCCTGGCCCCTGGGCCTGGGCCGCAGCAAGCCCTCGGGCCTCAGCCCTGACTCTGTGTGAGAGTGAGAGTGAGTGTGAGTGAGTGAGTGTGAGCGTGAGCGTGTGTGAGTGAGGGTGAGTGAGTGAGTGAGTGTGAGCGTGAGCGTGTGTGAGTGAGGGTGAGTGAGTGAGTGAATGTGAGCGTGTGTGAGTGAGTGAGAGAGAGAGAGAGAGAGAGAGAGAGAGAGAGAGCGCGCGTGTGTGAGAGAGAGTGAGAGAGAGTGTGTGAGAGAGTGAGTGAGTGAGTGAGAGTGAGAGTGAGAGTGAGAGATTGAGTGAGTGAGTGAGTAAGTGAGTGAGTGAGTGAGTGAGTGAGTGAGTGAGTGAGTGTGAGCGTGTGTGAGTGAGAGAGA
>NW_014038328.1:6971-7943 GCF_001186125.1 Sphaeroforma arctica JP610 | reverse complement strand
TATGTGTGTGTGTGTATGAATGTATACATATATATAAATATGTGTGTGTGTGTGTGTGTGTGTGTGTATATATATATACCCAAGAGACTTACCCACACGTTTGCCACTCTCGAATAAACTCATATATTCGTTGACCTGCCATTGGGCCCATACACCCAGGGGACGTTTTTTCCTGAACCGGATTAGCCGTAGTAACAGCCTACCTACACGCATACATGACTCAGCCGTTGAGAACTCAATCTGCACACACTCCGAGCTCATGTAGCTGTTTGTGAGAGGTAACGGGAAGGGGAGCCGAGACGGGGGATGAGCGGTTGGCGGGATACACAAGTGTTTCAAACGCATTTAACGCAATCTGTACATACTGGAAGTCATGTAGCTGGTTGTGAAGCGGACGAGAACGGGTGTGTGTTGGTATATGCTGAACGGCACTTGCGTCGGTATGTACATCACAGATAGTGGGGCATGGGGAAACACACCCGAGTTATTGTTCGAATGCTTGAGATGAACTCACTACGTTCCAAAGTGCGTGGTAACACTTGTGCTTCTTCTCGTGTAACAGAACACGAAGGTTAACGAACGCGTATATACATCAATGTGTATATATATGTAAGTGTGAGCACATGCAAACAAACACGCGTGTTTGTATGTGAACACCCATGCAAGCATACAGGTATGTCTAAACCTCAGGTGAACCCCTAGGCATTATATGTATGTAGAAATGTGTGTGCACGTGCAAGCGTGTATATGGATGTGGTATGTCTGATGCGGCCATACTCTTTGCTGTAGTAGACAATCAATGTGTGTTCTGTATCCTCATCCACCTCGGGCACTACCGGCTTCACTGG
Source organism: Sphaeroforma arctica JP610 (assembly GCF_001186125.1). Lineage (NCBI taxonomy): Eukaryota > Ichthyosporea > Ichthyophonida > Sphaeroforma > Sphaeroforma arctica. Next base: position 7,095 of record NW_014038328.1, on the reverse strand, counting down.
CGACGACATTATATCTGGAAAGATACAGTGCAGTAACAGGGTTAATATATATATATATGTGTGTGTGTGTGTGTGTGTGTGTGTGTGTGTGTGTGTGTGGTGTGTGTGTGTGTGTGTATGTATG
>NW_014038328.1:4766-6170 GCF_001186125.1 Sphaeroforma arctica JP610 | reverse complement strand
TGTGTGTGTGTGTGTGTGTGTGTGTGTGTGTGTGTGTGTGTGTGTGTACAAATATAGAATATGGAGGTAATATACAAAATAGGGAATATTTGTATATATATTTATATATATATATATATATATATGTATATATGTATATACAATTATATAGAATATAAAGGATATATAGAGATTATGAAAGAAATACAACTAGAATTGGCAGGGTCTATAGAAATTTTGGAAGCTATACAGGTCGAATATGGATATAGATCGGAGAGAGAAAATAAATCAGACCTGGCTCCAGTTGCGTTCGCGCAATTCTTGGATACATTCTCAGGGTTTTGGGTTTCGTATACCTATACTGTTGTGAACATCGGGAAAACGTATTATCCTATCATGCACAACAAACACTCTTGTAGTTCACATACGCCAATTCTCTGTCCAGCACAACAAACGTATGAGGCCAAACATACATCTCACTTGTCAAAGCACAACAAAGCTATCGTAACCAATACTCGTGACTTACTTAGCTTTGTCTTCCGCTCCTTGGTATCGATGCACAGAAATGAACGCCAATCCAACGAAATGGACAGCCCCGCCACAGACTTCTTCACCGAAGACTTGGGACCGAAAACAATCATCGTTGCCCGTACACGGCCCAGGCGCATGGTTTTCTCAACGTACGTAACCTCCTCTTCATCCAGATAGTCTGTGAAGGTTTAAGGTTCCGAGTTTAGGGTTTAGGGTTTAAGGTCTACGGTTTGATTTTAGGGCTTCGAGCTTGAGTATAGGGTTTAGGGTTAGGCGGATAGGGATTGGGATATAGTGTTAAGAGTTGGTAATTCATAATGCGAGCATACGACCTAAGCGCATGGTTTTCTCAACGTAAATGACCTTCTTTTCAAACGGGAAGTCTGTAGTTGGAACTGATTTGGATCCGATTTAGGTTTTAGGGTTTAGATTTTTGAGGTTTAGGGTAGTTGTATGGGCCTGAGGGTTTATGTAATCGCACACGGTCTAAGTGTAGGTTCATCACGGACACATACACATGCACACAGTAACGGACACATACACATGCACACATTAACCATCCGAGAATACACCCACACACATATATATATATATATATATATGATACGTGAACTCATAATAAACTGTAGTGTACGTCTAAGATTATGTAGCTGAGAAGTACACGCAATATATATATATATATATATATATATAAACGCACACACACATATATATATATATATACCTGTGTCAGGCGACGTGGCTCTCAATAATTGCAGCGATTCGGGCGAGTGCATAAGACATTGCGGAGATACCCACAGCAAATGACCTACGCCCGACAATTGCCCAAAATCCTGTTATTCAGGATAAGGCGAAGATGAGATATTAAAATCATGGTAAATGTATATGTGTGTG
>NW_014038328.1:0-1512 GCF_001186125.1 Sphaeroforma arctica JP610 | reverse complement strand
TGTGTGTGTGTGTGTGTGTGTGTGTGTGTGTGTGTGTGTGTGTGTGTGTGTGTGTGTGTGTGTGTGTGTGTGTGTGTGTGTGTGTGTGTTCGTGTATGTATGTGTGTGTGTGTGTATGTGTGTGTGTGTGTGTGTGTGTGTGTGTATGTGTCGTGTGCGCGTGTGTCTGCATACGTGTGCATGCGTACGTACAAATACAGAAAAAACATACATACAAGTGTGTGCACTTGAGTGCATGTACATCCAACGCAACCTATGCATATATCGACAATATGCCCATATCTGCAGTATCCATAGACTCACCCGCCGAGTGAAGTGGGTACTATAGCAAACATCTCATTGACGGCCGGCACAGTACGCCCGTGCTCAGAGATGCTTGCGATAATAGTGCTGCGACCATCGCTGGACGAAACAGCCCGATCTGAATAACCCCACACAGAAGATAAAGGGAAAAGAAAAAGAAAAAGAGAAATGATGATGTAATGTGTGAATAGATCTCATGCAGGTGTACCTATTAAAAGATGAACAGATGTACATGGGAGGATACTATACAGGCATACGTCATATATGTTGGTTGTATGTAAGTGTAATATATATTGCTTACAAGAATAGTATATATTGTTTACACGCAAGTGTAGTATATTTGTTTGTATGTATAGATATATACAGGTAGTCTATACTGTTTGTATGTATATATATATACAAGTGGTTATTGTTTGTATGTATATATATATTCAAGTAATATATATTTTTGATATATATATATATATATATACAAGTAGTATATATTGTTTGTATATATATATATATATATTCAAAGAAAAACATATCGTTGGTATGTATATATATACAACAAAAAAAGTGGTATATTTTGATTGTATGCAAGTGTAGTATATACCGTTTATATGTAAGTGTAGTATATATTTCTTATATACGAGAATAGTATATATTGCATACATAATGTAATGGTATATATAGTAGTGATACCACGTCATTTATGAATACATTGACACTACGTAAAGGAAAATGAAATTATACCGTCACACCTGAACGGAGGTATGGTCATGAATGCATGTGTGAAAAGACAATAACATACACCTTAAACGAATTAATTATGCAGTCCCAACACCAGGGCTTTAGGGTTTAAGGTTTAAGGTTTAGGGTTTAGGGTTTAGGGTTTAGGGTTTAGGATCCAGCTTTGTATAGGACACGTATGACAGATGCTATCCACGGTACAATACGAAGACCAACCTCATGCCCAGTGCTTGTGCATACAGAGTCTATAATGCCACACACACCCTACAACCCCAGCAAACAGTGTGTGTGCCCCCGCACTGTGTGTATAGTATACATCCCAAGTTAATATCAGCAGTACATCCAATCACACAGTACATATCAACACACACACATATATATATATATATATATATAAATGTATACATACATACACACAGAGATGCACACACACACACACACACACACACACACACACACCACCCGACTGGCAACTAA
>NW_014038329.1:0-7944 GCF_001186125.1 Sphaeroforma arctica JP610 | reverse complement strand
TCTCCACACTTATCAAATGCACTCGCCATCGAAGTATACAGGTCTTGTGACGGTAATCATCAACAAAACAAGAGCATTTACGCACTTATAGCAATGCACGTTGTGTGTGTGTACATCGTCTTTCGAGACGAGCCTTGTGACTATGTGACTTTACGTCGCCTGTCTCGACTTGCGTTAGAACGATATTTAAAAAAAGCAAACACCTCTCTAAAAAGTCTCTATAGGCTCTCAGCGACTCCAGACACAACAGTACCTGGGGTTTTGAATATATCAGAGAAGAGAAGAATTGACATGTATAAGCCAATTATCATCGGTTTATCATTCAGTATCAGTCTACGCACCACATTAGTTTTATTTGAATATATTTCATTGGAAACTCAAAGATCATTATATCTAATAGAAAACACATTCCAGTGATAATTAATGGTCAATAATGTTCCATTCACAAAGTATAATTCCCGGACTCATCTGATTTCTGTAGTACTGGACAATTACCGGAGTACCGCCTTCTTCCCCCATAGTCCCACACACAATTAGTTCCCGGCCCGCTCAGGTTTATTTTTTTGTACCACATGTCGCGCAGTACAGAATTCTAAGCAGATAATTGGGTTTTGTAAAAGCCCGAGCGATGTGAGGTTGCAACGTCCTTTTCATCATCATAAGCTTTGAATAGGTACGTCTATTATAGACACATACATCTCGCTGTACAATCCCAGCGACCGCTCATGCATATGCGACGTAGTAGTCTCTATATGCTATCGCTACTATGTGAATACTATTGAAATCAAGCCAGGAGAGTTGGCTTTCGTTTACGAGCTTTTGCATTGCATATTGCGACTATACAATCAGCTACTTTCGACTACCGTAGCTACGATGGTGTAGTAGGAGCCATCTCTCGAAACTGCTTTCATCTTTCTCAAAGTCCGCGATTTAGTTGTAGCAGGATTGAATGGTATTGCAACCTCAAACTTTGAATTCGCCACTATAGACGCGATGCTATTCAATGCAATCAATATACATTAGTGCTGACATATTATTCGTTTTCTCTTTTATACGTATAGTCAACATGCTTATCTCCAAACAAAACCGTCGTGCCATCTACGAGCAGCTGTTCAAGGACGGTGTTCTTGTGGCCAAGAAGGACTTTAACGCTCCCAAGCACGATGAGCTAGAGTCTGTTCCCAACCTGCAGGTCATCAAGGCTATGCAGTCACTTAAGTCCCGGTATGTTTTGATATTCAAATAGCTATAAATTTATGTTGTTTTATTGCCTTGTGGAATTGGGTTTTTGGTAGGTCGTTTACTCTGGAGCTACGACGCTCAGATTGTACGCAGCGCTAATCCATTACGAAACTTGTACGGCTAAATCTCACGATCCAAGCCATAGATTATATATATATATATATAGATATATGGAATGGATTGCTATGTGGTCACTCACTGTTTGCTTAAAATGAACAGCTTACGGACTTTGGTGTGTAGCTAATATGACTTTCTGTGCATAAAACTTTTGGTTTGTGAGGACAAACATTGGAATTACCGGCTGAGGTCCACCGACTTTGTACTCAAAGGACCATTGGATGAGAACTGGCTGTCTGAAACCAAACATTACTATATTTCATGTTCTGTTGTTATTCAGAGTGGTAAAGATCGTAGTGTATGTTCTCCCTAACATTTTCGAGTTGTATATTCTATGCTGGATATATATATATATATGTATATATATATATATATGTTTACTATTCGTGTCATAGCTTCCGAACAGGATGAACGAGTTGTATATGCACCAATAGTATAATGTTTTATCGCTGAGTATGATGGGTACTAAAGACATCGCCTAATACACACTCCCAACAGTGGATACGTTCGTGAGCAGTTTGCGTGGCGCCACTACTACTGGTACATCACCGATGAGGGTATCCAGTACATCCGCGATGTGCTGCACCTTCCCGCTGAGATTGTACCAGCCACTCTTAAGCGCTCTAGCCGACCTCCCCAGACTACCGGACGCCCTGGTGGTGACCGTCGCGAGGGCGGTAGCCGTCGGTAAGTTTCTTTGTGTATTGGATTCATGTATCTTTTGAATTGAGCCTGTGTGAAGATTCATCTAATTGGGTTGAAAACACTGAGTGTGTAAGCTATCTCGTTTCTTGGTTGTTATTCTTGTTAACTTTTCTGTAGCTTCGAATATGGTCATAAAATCTAAATGGCCTCATGGCGCTATTATACGTTATAAAATTCAAAACGTCATGATATTAACTATTTGTTTCTTCTCGTTCTATAGTGATGATGGTGGTCGTGGAGACTACCGTCGTGGTGGTGACGATAAGAAGGTTGGTGCTGGTTCTGACTTCAACCCTGAGTTCCGCGGTGGTTACGGACGTGGACGTGCCTTCGGTGGACAACAGACCGCCCCCGCTGGAGTACCTCAGTAAATTAATAATACCCCCTATCCATCTGTAGATCGTTACTGCAAACTTCGCGGCAAATCTATATTATTTTTGCCTGTGCGTAACTTTATCCGTACGACATACGATGCGAGAAGGAAAGCTTATAGTTAGCAATTGTCCATTGATTTGGATACAATTGTTCGAATGATGAGAACCTCCCGTTGAACGAATCTTCCGCACAGGACACGATGGGTGCAGTTTGTAACTGAACTGCATATACAATTGTTGCTGTGAGAAGTTTGGCGTTTGTAAATTTAGCAGACTGCTAGTTCTGAAATAAAGAATTAGCAAGTGCTTCATTGAATACTTACCTTATTGTCAGAGTGGCCAGTTGTTCGAAATCTAGCTTCTTCTTGACTAAAGGTCGTTGTGACTGTAGCTAGTTTCTAGAAGTGCTTATATTGAGTTAAGATTTCGTATTGGTGCACGTAAGCTGTAATTTTCTTCCACTGGGAATGATACACGCTATAGCTGGGAATCGGCAGATAATTTTAACTATGTACATGTAAATATAAATACATAAATGCGCAATATGTACCGACGCTAAAGTGCTGAAAGTTCCATTATGTAAAACGTAAAAGCGGTACATTGCAAGTTCAAGTATCTCTCAATGCTAAATGCTTTCTTGTAACGTAAATTGTGCACATCCACGAGCAGTGTGGCACCCTTCATATTGCGACTTTATTGATGCGAGCCCATATGCTTCAATTTCTAGTCGCATCTAGGCCTGCACTGCCACTAAAATGTACAAGAGGCGGCAACTGCTCACTGTTTTGTGTACAAGCATTGTCATGTCAAATACATTCATTTGTATTCATATCTTTCGTTTACATAATCATAATAAGCGTGCCGGCTGATTCGGATACGCATGTTGACGGCACTTCGCATTATTAGTGTCATACATCATTTCTTAAAACGGCCTCATTTCGAGGTTGGGACCATTGGTATAGTACTTGCAATGTGGACGGACCGAATTTCCTTTTTGGTGTTTCCAAATTCTCTTTCACACCACATACGTCTATGGAATCGCACAGATACCTCGATCTCTGATAGATCAAATTTGTTAGTCTACAAACAACCTGTGATAAGCCAATGGATTCCAGGCACTTCACCAGGAATTCAGCTCAGCCGAGACACGTGTCTATTAGGAGTCGCTTGACCAATGTCAGTATTATTCTGAAAGATTGGACGACATGCGGATTGGGATCTAGTGAAGAAAACTTGTTATTTAAGTGTGATTTCTATCTCGCAACGCGTCAGAATTAAACAACCGAATCAAAGTTTGTTCGCGAGTTTGTTCATGGTATGCAAGCTCACAAATTTGTATTAAACCTATCACGCACTTCCGTATTTTACGAAGGTCAATAATCAGCAAATATCAGCACACCCGAACACCTTATATTCAAAGAAGCTTCTTGCATACGATTTGCCATCATTATTCTGAAAGATTGGACGACATTCGGATTGGGGTATAATGGAGGAAACTTGTTAAGTGTAACAATTTATATCTCGCAACGCGTCATACTTAAAACAACCGGATCAAAGTTTGTTCACGAGTTTGTTCCTGGTATACAGACCCTCAATTTTGTCTTGAACCTGGCACGCACATCCGTTTTTAACGAAGGTCAATAATCGGCAAATATCAGCACACCCGAACACTTGTTTTCAAGGAAGTTTAAAATCAACGTGCTTCCTGTATAATGGTTTAATAAACAAATATACGCTCAATATATGGGCGTCAAAATCTTCCGCGGTGTAACTTCAATGTGTGCTATGAAGTCGACATAATGCGACAATGCCACACGTGCCCTGAACGACTATCCATGACTAGAAATCAGGGCCACACAATATCACTTTATCATAGATTGTAAATTCATGTAGCTCACGAGAAACATTTAAAGTTCGAAACTGACAGAAACGCAGGTGAACAATGCCATTGCATTTTAATACGCACATTTTGTATGATTGTTAACTGAACACAAAAAGTTACTTATACGTAATTTAATTCATGATCTCAATAGTTTAAAATTTAGATTTATGTGCTCCAGAAACAATTAAACTAAATCGATGCGTGACAGAGTTCGCTGCACTTGGTTCGTGAACCGGTGTATGATATGACACCAATCTTTATAAAGTGTCGTCCTTATCTTTGCTTGTGGTGAAGTTTTACAGCTACATACTGCGATCACATTTTAAAGACCGATACCGAATGTAGACGAGTCAGTTGTGATATAAACAGAGTCATACGACTGCGTCAAGAACCATCTATGCCATCAACTCACGCACCAGATTAGTGTAATATTGATAGAAAAACAATAAATATTAAGCAGACAGCACTTTATACATAGCTTATACAATTGAACTTTATGTTTTCACCGCTACAATTTCTCACGTGAGATATAAGAATTACCAATACGTCTATTCAGACGCACACTAAGGAATGCGAGTGACATAACGCATTATTTTTTCAGATCGTGAAAGACAGGGGTCAACTTCATTTATTAAACCTAAACAAAGAATCTAACAAAATACTTATTGAGTCTTCTCCGCGATACAATTTTTAGCCCACGGTATTGTAATTTTAAATCAGTGTACGGCAGCAAAGTATTCTTTTTTGAAGAAGTGTTATATACCAATCACTGCGAATCTCCCCAACTGCACACCGCTCACACAGAAGATTAATCACAAATTTAAAAGCGATACTAACCGAAGGTATTTTACCAATGGAAGCGACTATAGAACTTTGTAGTTGTGTATGTCACTAAATGGGATCATCGCTTGCAGCAGATGGTTGTTTTTAAACAACGAGTATCCGGCTGATAACGAATTTAGATTGATGCTGTCCAAATAACTATTGATATAAAGATGCCAGACGTTTCGATATGCAATATACCTGGAACATTTGCAATAAATATATAGAATGACAAGTTCTGATCGTATTTACAAGCTACAACAGTTTTTTTAACTAAATGGTACACGAGAAATGTAGAATTCGGCATTTTTTTTTAATGAGACGGCTCAAAAGTAGCTCGTAGAGCAGGGTTTAATAAAAAAAAATTTCATGTATCTAGGCGTGTAAATACTTAACGTCTTGTATTTATAAAATAAACGTGACCCGTCAGGATTTAACTACAATAGGGTCTCGACTCGTCTATCGAGTATCGACTCTCGAGCGGAAATCAAGGTTGAAGGTTCGTCGTAGCAGCGGATATCGTAAATTTAGCGCAGACCCTGATCCAGAGGGCCATGGCATTTATTTGTCAGGACTATCTTATAAAAGGACTATCTTCTCACGATATTTCGCAACAGATGCGCTCGGTTCGGAACTTCGACTGTAGCCGGTCAAAATACATTTCCACACCCACTTCCCTCTGTACATAGCATTCTCGGAATCTCGGCGGTTACACGATAGTTCGAACTGTCGTCTTTGCTGATACAATCTTTGATCATACACTGCATAACTCTACTCTTGGAGCACATACAAGCCATGTGTCCTACTTTACGTAACGAGACCGATAGGGATAAATCGATAATAATAAATACATATCTTATTGCAGGGAGCCAGGGACTGAGGCTTCGCAATGACCCGCGCTATGGCGCGCAACCTCAAAATGACTAAAACCAAGTAAGTTGCAACTATTTACCGGCCGGTGGTCCGGAATGAATGGGATCTCCAACTCAAGACTCCAACTCCATCATGATGTTAAATAAATACTTGTTATAATTTTGTTTTTGAAAAGTTTTGTTATAAAAAAAAGCCTGAATACTGAAGGGCAACTGGCTGGTTGCCTGGGGAAGGCCTGAAGCTGCATGTGTGTGTCAGTTGTGACATAAATAAATATTTACACACTGTGGTCAGTGGTCTGTGGTCTGTGACTGTGAAAGTGTTGAGTGTGTGGTCTCACTCTGTCACAGTGGTCTGTGAGTGTGTGACTGGGTGTCCTGAGTCCTGACTCCTTACTATTGTCGCGCCCGCGCGGTATATAGTTGCGCCTTTTTCTTGGGCGGGAGTAAATGATTTTGTGTGTTTTTATTGTTTCTAAAAACAACTAGAATGAACTCTGCGAAACCGCCGGCGCCACACTGCCAAGAGAGTGCCAACCGTCTGAGCCTCTGAGTCTCCTGAGGACTGACCAACTCTGGGTCTCTGGCCGGGTATATTTATTTTATTTAGACTGCAGACAGTGCTGGGTGCCTGCCGGCTGGGACAGTTCGGTACCTTAGAGTATGAAAATCCCGCAAAAATCAGCGATGTTATTTTGGAATATTTGACCAACAAGGTGTAGTAGTGCAGGCCCACAGATGTAACGCACCCAACAGCTTCTGAATGGTAGAGAGGACGCACGCTGGTATACTTCAAGGCGGATATGAGGACTGCCACATTTAGACTATAATATCATATACCTATGGACATCTTGAAACGCTAGAATGCCTCAGACTGGCACGCCTCCTACGCAAGGGGCCGATGGTTTGGCTAGTGGTGTGAATTTGAACGGAGACACAAAGAACGGTACGGGTATTGCCAGTTCAGCCCAGGAGTCCACTAAAAGACTGTCACAGAATTCTCCGCGCCCATATGCAAGTTTAGAGAGATATGGTAACACTTCTAATAAGAATGATTTCCAACTGAGTTCTGTTGATAATAATTATGCGACATTCCCTCGAGAGGGCTCGGAACGGTCAGAGTTTAGTGCTGGGGGTAATGTTATTTCGTACCAAAGACACGGAGAACCCGCGGGGGTAAATGGCGACAACAGTGGTTTCTTCGGTGGAAGTAAAGTTAGCATGGTGGATTATAACGCACCCATGTATACCTCAATGCAATCAAGCGATCGTCCATCTGGACCACCTGGAAGTGTACAGCCTACATCTATGAATGTACAAACCGGCCCAGTGAAGACCTCTGAGGCACGCGTAGGGGTCTCTGCGGTATCTGAGAACATAAAAACCTCCGACATATCCAGCCCGGAGTTTGCATGTGTTCGTCGGAAGTCAGCAACACAGCCCAATATACTTACACCGTCCAAAGACCTTGTTAACTCGACAGAATCGAATTTCGCAAAACCAAATACTGTGCCTGTACTCAACACGACGCCATCACTAAACCACGTGCCAGCCATGAATGAGACAGCACAAAAACAGTTCAATGTAAAATCTGGGGCGACAGTGCTCAACAAGAGTGACCGAGGGCCGACTCAAAATGGGACTGAAATCAATAGAACGCCTAACACACCCGCGCAATCGAGTATAGGTGGGTACATGCTGACAGTTCAGTTTACGATTTGTTGCTACCAATCCTGACTAATTTTGTGAAAATACGGACTGTAATACTTCCAGATCCGACGAGTTGCTTGTCATCACCGCCACCACACAAACATCACCTATCTGTAGTATTTCACGTGCACCTCAGAGGACTATATATATGTATACATGTATACACACATACACACACACACACACACGCACACACACACACACACACACACACACACAC
>NW_014038330.1:5890-7949 GCF_001186125.1 Sphaeroforma arctica JP610 | reverse complement strand
TATATACATTATATACATATATGTGGGTGTGTGTGTGTGTGTTTGTGTAAATAACCATGTGGATATAAATATGGATTATATAGATAATTCTATTCATATGTACAGGTTGATATTATCTGAAGTTGTATGTGTATCGTCAAGTATTACGTAGGTGTGTGTGGAAGTAGGTTGTATATATTTCTAATTAGTTGTGTCATTATTAATGTTCCATTGTTGTAACTTATATGTCTTCGTTTTTTCTCATATTATTGTTGTAACTCACATTTCACTATATATTCATATTTTATTCTTAAAATATATATGGTTCGTTAAACCCCTTTCGTAATATTAAATCCCTTTCATATATCATTGCAAGTCTTTTTCGATGGCATTCCAATGTTTATGTTAAACTTCTAAAACTCCAAAACCTTGATACAGACAGCATGCTACCGCGGGTGATGGATCTGGCTGAGAACAGCAGCGATCGTTCGACAAAGGTATCTACTACCTTACTACACATATGAGAGGTATTGTGTGTGTAGAATATATACTACCTTACACATATGAGATGTATTGTGTATGTATAATATACAGGCCTTATTACTATCATAGACATAGTATGTTTTTGAAAAATTTAATATCCGACAATCAATGAATGTAACATACACACTGCCTCTTCTAATGTTAAGTATATTTTCAAACCAGTTCTTCATTTTGCATATAGAGTAGTAAGTGAGCTGTGAAGTTTTCCTACATTTTTTTTACATCCGACAATCAATCTCACACCAACACCACCTCTTCACCCCAGAGGTAGTGGTGCGGGGGCTGTGAAATTGTCGTACAAGTGTATTATAACAATGTCGTACAAGTATTTGATATCCGACATCTAAGGTCACATTCACGCAATCTCATCAATTCACAGGTAGTGACGGACGAGCTGTGAAATTGTCGTTCAAGTGTATTATAGATTTGTCGTACAAGTACATTATAAATTTGTCATACAAGTGTCATGTCCGACAATCAATGTCACACCCACACCATCTCCTCTTTCCACAGGTTGTGGCGTGTGAGCTGTTCCATGCCATCTGTCTGTTTCTCATTGGCATCAGTGCGAACAAAACGACCGATCCGGCCTTGTACACTCCTTTATACCAAAGGTATGGCATCGATTTTTAGGGTTTCAGGAAGTTCGGGTTTTGCGGTTTTGCGGTTTAGGGGTTTTTTTTTGCTTATACGTTATTTGTCAGATTTTTGTCAGATTTGTCAATAATATCTATACAGATATATACCTACTTCCAAATATGTATCATTTATATTTACATACATATACCTACTTCCAAATATATTTTATTCTATGTTCTGTGCACAGGGTATTCCCCGCCATATTCCGATTGGCTGTTGATATGGAAAGCGTCGCGCGACAGCTGTTCGAACTTCTGGCCTTTCAGGTACCTATTACTGTTATGTATTGTTTTACGCATTATAAATACGTGTCGTAAAAAGAGTGTATTGTGAAACTAACGTATTGTGGACCTATTATGCTTAGGGTTTTAGGGTTTTAGTACAGTTCAAAACGTATTGTGATATAAATGCATTGGGATCCGGTAGCACCACTGGAGAACTGAACAACGTATTGGATTTGGTTAAGTCTCGCAAAGCAAGAATGACCGTATTGTTAAGTGGTGAGACGGTGAGACACCAGGACAACGGATGTAGCGAACCCGTACAAACAGATTTAAGGTCTTAATGTTTAGGGTTTTAGAAACCTACATGTGTGATCAGAGGTATATAGACGAAGAAACATACATGTGCATTTCAGTGTACATTTTGGAAATGAGTTGTACCGAACTATTCATGTAGAGCATGTTACATGGCATTATATGGTTGCTCTTAATCGCGAATCGCCAGTGCTTCATTTAAATCACGTACACCTATACACACACAAAACAAGTGTACAGATACATCAGTACAAACATACACATACATGTAGACTTAATTACCATACATATATACATACATACATACATACATACATACATACATACATACATACATACATATACACACACACACACACACA
>NW_014038330.1:1989-3537 GCF_001186125.1 Sphaeroforma arctica JP610 | reverse complement strand
TAGATAAATGTACATACAAATATATGCACATTCACAATATATGTACATATATTATATCATAAATACATTGTATATATGGACATATACTATATATTTATAGGCACATATACTTTAAATGCGTAAGTATATATCCACTCACAAAAACAACACATATACACACATACATACTCCACACACACACAGGAACTATTCAGCAAGCCACCGATGCCATAGACCGTATGATCCGTATCATCACACACTACGCACAGATGCTCTCATTACCAAACGCTAAACGACGCGCACCTGAGCAGTGGGTACCATCTGTGGAGCAAACGAGGAGTGATGAGGATGTATGTGCATATGGGCTGTGTGTGTATAAACACTAAACCCTTATGTAGATTAGTGTGCTTGTGTCCTGATGTGTTTGTGTGTGTGTTTAGGTCTTGGAGGTATTGTTATCCTGAAGTCCATCGCTACTGGTGCCATCCGTGCTGCAGACGGAGTGCGATGAGATTTGTGTGCGAGAGTGGGATGTGGAGTGGGATGAGATGTGTGTGTTAGAATTTATATACGTCGGTATAGGAGGAATTTTAGCGAGAACCTTCATTGCAGGACGGAGTCGGATGAGAACGTATGTGAGTGTGGGATGTGTGTGTTATATAGATTCATGAACGTGTACGTGTGAGAATGTGCTTATTCGTATGTCGATATGGAGATGGAGATGTATGCGCGAGTGGGATGTACGTACTATGTAGCAGGAGGACACCATATGTGTGTACTAATGTGTTTATTTGTATATTGGTGTGGAGATGGAGATGTATGGGCGAACGGGATGTGCGCATATAATACAAACAACACATACCAAACATTAGCAATCAATACAAGCAACATAAAATATAATATCATATGTAATAACAACAACATAGTTTATGCGATGACTTATTATAATAATATCATATACTTTCACGCCCTGTAGGTATCCCCACTGAAACAGGGCGTTGATCTAAAGTGGTTTGTATATGAGATGCTCAACCTAGTAGGGTGTCTTGAGGACGATGCCAGACACGCTTGTATGCACTTGACCTCGGCCCTGTGCCCTCACATATTGGGCACAAATGCGCCTGCACTCGGTTCCAAATATCTGGACCAAAAGGCACCTGTTACCGGTGCACGGGAGGCGCTGCGGGTGTTTCTGAGAGAGCGATGTAGTGCTAACGGTGGTAATGAATGGTTGGTGGCTGTGTTCGAACGAGGACTAAGGTACGCAGTACATGTATGTATTTGTGTGTGTGTTAATGTGTGCAAGTGTGAGTGTGCATGTTTGTGTTCACATCTGTGCATGTTTGTGAATGTATTAATGTGTGTATATGTATGTATATGCTGTTCGTATATATGTTGTTTATGTATGTATTAATGTTACGTGTGTACATGTGTACGTGTGCATGTCTGTGTTCATACATATAGATTTGATTTGGTGGTGTTAAGTGTATGAGCGTGTGTTTCTGTGAAACATTTTGGTGCATGTATTCTTCGTCCAAGCGATTAAATATCTAGATACTGACAATATAT
>NW_014038330.1:0-1349 GCF_001186125.1 Sphaeroforma arctica JP610 | reverse complement strand
TTAGACATATATTTATCTAGACATCATATATATATATATATAAATATATGTATATACTTTTATCTTCGCACTCTCAGCCCTGTGTACTATTTCATTCTCGTATATGCCTAAATCAGAGCTTTGGATAGCTCTATTGACGTGGAGGTGGATCATAGTCTATCGCTTAGCAACGCACTTCTCGCGGCACTTGATTGCTACCACTGGGTGCTGAGTCTTGATGCCATGGACCCCGAAGGTACGTAGAAACAGATTTGTATATTTGTAGGTCGACGTATGTAAGTATATATGTTGGTATATCGGACAATGCATATAGGTATATATGTAGTTGACTCGCACAGTGTATGTATGTATGTAAGTAACTCGCACAGTGTATGTAGGTATGTAAATAGGCAAGTCTGTCATTGCATGTAAGCATACGTATGCATGGGCGAGTATTCTGTACGACTACACGTTTTTGCTATACCTGCATATAAACATTCTTGAGGTCCATGCATTATACATGTATAAATACACAAACATACTCATATAAATATAATAGTTCATATACAAATACTCACAGCAACTGTCTATTTAATAGTCTGAGTTATTGTTTAGACTTATGGATTGCGAGCATTTCTTAGCCGTAACATTTACTCACTGATATGTCCTTGCTCAGATATTATTACCACTATAAAGTCGTACCGATATACGTTTATCTACATACACTTCGATCACAATGAAAACCATTGGATTGCCTTTCGACCCCACACACTACAGCGCTACTAGAAACAGATTTTGGATCTCAGTTGGTGCCGTGGTTAAACAAGTACTTCGACTCAGTGGGAAAGCAGGTGTGTGTAACGTGTTATAGTTCATGGAAGATAACGTATATACTTATAACATCGTATCAGCTGCAACTAGGACTTTCTATACTACGTTGTGGGAGGTTTCAACAGACACATTGGGAGATTTTATATAGTATGTATATTATTCACTAAGTGTTGACTAAATAGTTTCAAATACTTATAATCAGCTCAAAGATCGGAATCAAAATAATTTGTTCATTATAGTACTATTTATAGTAGATAGTATGTCATATATCATCTAAGAGGACGTTACTTTCTTAACGCATTCGGAGATGGGTTTTAGGCAGCTCCCTAAACTCAGCGAAATTATATATATGAAATACAACTCTATCACAGTTGCGCCAATCAGATGCCGAGGAAGTAGTTTTGGCGGGAGAAGCATTGCACGTGGCACTGCGACGTGCCAGTGCGATAGTGCGAGTGCTGGTGGTAACCACCCAACTAATTGCAAACCACTCTGTATGGCTGGGGAAGGTACTGTATAGATGTTTGTACGAATATATG
>NW_014038331.1:6632-7954 GCF_001186125.1 Sphaeroforma arctica JP610 | reverse complement strand
TATATATATATATGTATATATATATATATATATGTATATATATATATATTCCCAATAAAATATATGTTTGCACACATGCACACAGTTACCGGAAGCATCGCAACGGGTCCGGTGGGCAGGAACCTTTGCCAAGCAGTGTCGTTCACGCCCCGATTCTCCACCTCGATCGTACCAACCACACCCCAGTGGCCGTGCTGTGAGATGAGGAAAACAAGGAATATTGAAGAAAAAAACCCTTGGTTCACACGTGCGAAACCGTGGTTTCCACACTGGGAGAAGGCAGGTCACACGTGGAAGAAGAGAAAGTTCGCTCCGGAACGCGGAGCCTCGCACTTAGACAGGTGGTAAATAGTACAGACATGACTGCTCACAAGTTTAATAAGAAAAATTAAAAAAAAGTGTAAAGGAATCGATCTGGATCGCTCGTGACTTTGTTCTCGGTGTGTTGGCCAGAGCGAACTGTTTGGCTGCGTAGCCTCCCTTGCCGAGAGCCATGAACACAATAGCCACCAAGGTTATTGAACTAACTACCTCCAGTTGAGTACAAATCCAACCCAGACCAAAGCCAGCTGATGGGCGATCACGGTATGGAGTGATAATCGGCGTGGCATGTGTACCCTCTAAAGCCACAAGGAGGCATATCCGCCAGTGATTGACAATGTGGTGTATCGGTTACTACATAAGGCGGAACAGACATACAATTACGACTTTGTAGTCATAAGGGATTTGATTGAGCGCCTACACTCTCATAGAGAACAGAAACATACATGCCTCTCTTTTTAACTGTTGTAGTCATGAGGGGCTTGATTAATCGCATGAACTCGTAGAAAAAAGAAACATACATACCCCTTTTTTAACTGTTGTTGTCATGAGGCACTTGATTGATATTATAAACTTGTACAAACTGACACAAAAATACTCCTCCCTGTAACTGTTGCTGTCATGAGTGACTTACTTGATCTCAAACTCGTAGAAACATAAACATACACACCTCTCCCTGTGCATAATTCCATCCCACATGCTCAAGTCCGGCACTACGCCGGGCGAACGAATTCGCTCCGTCGGCTCCAATTACCAAACGGGTTGTCACACTCCGGCCACTCGCAAGATTGATGGTCGCGCTTGAATTCACATCCTCATCACCCTAAAATGGAGGGTACAGATTCGCAGTATAATGTAAAAGGAAGGAATTGTGTCGACTGCCACGATCATACGGTGTTGATTTTGCTACGAAAAACACGGACCATCTACTGAAAAACGAATACACAACGAGATGTATATTAGCCCACATACACACACACACACACACACACACACACATA
>NW_014038331.1:0-3295 GCF_001186125.1 Sphaeroforma arctica JP610 | reverse complement strand
CAATAGAACTAAATTGTACGTAAATATATAAAAATATGCATCTTATTTTTTTTTGTTTCCATTTTGTTTTAAAACCAGAGAGGGTATATTTCCCGTTAGCCGACATGGGGAAGTAAAACTTGAAAACTTTCAATTTATTACGTTAAAAATGGAAACCTAAGCGCACGCAGATATTGAGACAAAAAGTTATGTACATAAAAAAAGGCTCGTATTCAATGATACATACGGCATTTCTGTTTACCTCTTCATCCTCTCTTCAGTCTCTTGTCGTCGACATTCACTGTCGTCAGTAGTGACGCGAGTCGCGACAGTCTGGCTACGGCGAACCGCTCAGGCATTGTCGGATTTATTATATTTTTATACTTTTGTTGTCTTCTTGTTCTGTACAGGATAGTGCCAAATAAAAAAACAATCACCTTTTTACCTTGTGGAGACGAATGACGGTCGTCGAGGCAAACCATCAATCATCACATGGGATGCAGAACGCCACTTTGGTTTCTTGGCGGTCATGGTGAATGTTGTGTTCCTATTTGTGCTGGGTACAATCGGCTTGCAAATATCCTTCGATGGCAAATGGTACCGAACTGCCATATGGTGCTGAGCTCCTATCTGTATTTTGCAATTACCATTAATTCTTTTCTATTCTCGGGACAATTCGTCGCTAGGCGCACCAATACGAGTGCTTGCTTTCATCCAACGTCTTCAACAGAGTGCACTGGTTCACATTATTGCGTGATACAGATCTGCTGTTTGCGGCATTACGCCTAACATCCCAAAATCTCCAGCTTGGTGCGAGATATCCTATCTTTCAAACAAACATGTTTTTGATAGGCTGCGAATGTAGGCGAATATTTCGTAGCAGCGGTATCTACTGCAATATATCTGGTTCTACGAATTAAGAAATGGTTCCAAATTCCATTTTTGTTGTACTTGATGATTCCATTTATCTTTGCTCGTTATTTGAATACTTGACACATACGGCTGTGTTTGTCATATCCTACAGCTCTATGTGATTTAAAGAACACACCTCCATACCCTGGGGTTGAGACATTGAACCTGCATGTATATCTTGTCGGATGGCCTTGGCGTCTGCATGGATCTAATCTGTCCTCTTACGAGCAACGTAACACCTGCGTTCGTGTTGTTGTCATGCTCAATCTATATTCCAAAATCTACCTGGTCACGGCTCAATAGTACCTAACCATCAAGTCGGTGTATATCTGAGCTGCATTCGCAGGGTGGTGGTCCTGTTCATAGTCCGAAGGCGTTCTATTTATAGCTCATTCAACGCGCGCGACGCCCACTTCGTCGGCGCGGCTCGTCGTCTTCGGCGTCTGACTCCGGAGCCGACTGTGGAAATTGCATGAGTGTTCAGAGTATTAGTATGATCGAGTTTAGGGTTTAGGGTTTATGATTTAGTAGTTGTGTTTTCTGTTCAAGGTTGTTTTATCGTTTACTACGCTGATACATATGATATTGAGCATGCATTGGCCCCTTGGAGACAAGGAAGGAGGATAAATTCTCTCACCCCTCCGGTTATATGTTTTTATATCAGTCTCCTGACGGTTAATAGAATTTTAATAAAAATATCATTTTCTAAGGGTTAGGTTCCGCAGTCGCCACTCGTCGGTAAGATTTCACTCGCTGCAAGAAAGAATACTATTAGTATATGCAGTTGTAATTTGGGGGAGGGTGTTCAGGAATGTACTATAGCGCTACGCATACGATACAGTATGTGCGTGCATGTGTCGGTATATGGGTCGAGGGAGGAACTGGCTACTCATCATAAGATGCTATGAAGCCGATACTTGAATGCAGGTATTCTGCCCCGGATATTGCTCACGCTCTTAGGACACAGCCATATAGCAGTGGAATAGCTACGGTTGATGACAATGTTCCATAATGTTTTCTATTCTGTGTGATGCGCCAACAAGTTTCAGATATTCTAACCAAAGAAACTGCATAGTCAATCAATGAAAGTGTGTAGTTGGGATAGGGACGTGTATAGAAAGATTATGTGATACATGGCATCAGATCATAGATTTTCGACTGCAGAACGTTGTGAACCAGCACATTACTATATACACACGCTTCACAAAGTATTGTAGAGCAATCACCCACGTACATCCTCACGATGTTGTTGCTGTCGTTGTGAGCGGTCGTCCTCTTCGTGCTGCTGCCGCTGTCCGTGCTCCCCGTTTTGTCCATTGATGGATTTACGAGACCTTTTCTGCCCCACTGTCTGCCCATTGTTTTCGCGTTCTAAACAAGAAATGCACCGCAAGACAGGTGAATTGGACTGGAGAATATACAACAACTTCGAAGCGCAGTCAAGCGGTGGTGATATCTAACACAGATAGAAGACCATGAGCAGGATTGGTTAGCAGCCAACACAATAAATAATATTGGTATATATTTGGTATATTTCTCAGTAAACTTCTCCCTTGTCCACTCTAACAAGGTATATTTGTAGTTGGGAAACTAGCGAATCGCTACGAGAAATGAATATGGATAAGCAAGCCTGGAACTCGTTTTGTGTACGTAAGATATCTGTCGCGACTACACTACTCATCACAGTAAGAACTCGAACAATGTCATTCTCCAATATCTACACCCAACATTCATGTTCCTCTCCTTGATAGTCTACGCATTTATAATTGTCAATTATGCCTTGATTATTGATATATAAATATATATACACATACATACATACATATATATATATATATATATATATATATATATATATATATATATTATAATAAACAAAATTAAACATATGAGCTGTAATGATAGCGATTCAATATTTCAAGTCTACTTACAGAACGTTCTACCTCGATTGACATATCGTGATCATCACTCAACCAAATATCACGGACTGCGAACATACCCTTGTAGATTCCAGCCCTATTTTGCTTGTACTGTTTGGGCCACGTGGCTTTGCATTTGAAACACCTGGTTTCGGTACCTCCCTTTGCCGCCGAGAAGTTCGCCACGCAGTATGGGTGTGCCCGAACACGGCAGGAGAGATTAGAACAGTTGGCGCCCTGTACAGCCAGATAGGGAGATATACGGGATATACTTGCTTAGGTATAGTTGTTTGTGTGTGGATAGACACTGATGTATGTGTATAGTACACCATTTTATTGTCGTGTGTATGTGCAGAAGTCAGTGCATGTACACGAGTTTGATGCTGGCTTATATATAAATCTATAAGTATAGTTCGATCGTGCAATATAATAAATATATATATATATATATATATATACTTACAACTTGATCGTTCATTGACATA
>NW_014038332.1:0-7961 GCF_001186125.1 Sphaeroforma arctica JP610 | reverse complement strand
ACATTTGTTATATCATAGCCTTCTACATGATACATGTATATTTATGTATACATACATATATAATTTATATATATAAATTTGTATTTTAAAAAAACATACAACAATATTTACATAGAAATATGTTAAAAAAATACGTATGGACATAAATACATATTTAAATACTGTAAATATGTGGTATAATACTATTTTTGTTGTTGTTTTTGTTTCAAAAAGGGACTTTGGGTAAATATGTCCTTCTAGGGCTGGGCCCGCTCTGGGGACTGGGGATGAACCGAAATTATTCGACAGACGTGTCATCATTTTTGGTATAATTTTGACCAAATATGCATTTCGTAAAAATAAGTTCTAAACCCCCCACCCCCCCCCCCAGCAGAGTACATATGTGCACATATATTGCTTTTTTATTCAAAAAATATATATATATATTATGAATATCATTTATTTCTCATAGTGGGCTTTTTAGGGTAGTTACCCATAAACCCATCCGTATCGTCTAATATAGTCAGTGACTTTTTTTTAAACTGCTGTTTAAAAAATCCAGCTATGCTCGCTTCGCACGCGCTCTTGTGTATACAAACACTTACACGCCTTACAGCTTACAACGTCTATGCATGTAGCGTTTGTACTGCTAGAAAATAATGTCGGGTGTACTGTGATCGATCTCACAAACCTATTGAAAATCGAATCGATTAGTTCGAATACAGAATTTATGGGCTCTTGTTCGAGTCGGAATTTCGCTTTATACGTGAGCGAGAGTCACAGCGCAAGTTTATAAACACCCATGGGATTCATCAAAGTATCTGAACATACACCTATAGATAAACACCTATGGATCAATCAAAGTACTGACAAACACCTATGAAAGAACTGAACAATCTTAAATAGGTAAAGAAACGCCTATGGAATAGGTTTATAATCTGCACTTGAGCGGTGACTTGCAATCGTGGTGTCATGATGTCGAAGTCCAATGCTCGCGCACAGGCCAAACACCCCCGTCAAGATGTTAAAATGAAGCGTGTAGCCACAGAAGATAAGAATCTTTCTAAATTGCGTGTAGTGACATACAACGTCAACTGGGGATTCTGTCTCGCAGGCCTTGGTACGGGTATGGTAATACGGATACACAATGCTATAATGGAGAGCAATGCAGACTTGGTGTGCTTGCAGGAAACACATGAAGGCTGGCAGACTTATCTGGAGCGAAATTTCAAGGGGGTGTATCCGTATATGATCTTCAAGCACCATTTGAATCCCGACATCAACCATCAGTACAAGGAAGGATCGTCGGCTGGCGGTTCGGCGTTCTTGTCAAAGTCAGTCTATATTTGCATTTTAAAATATATATATATATGTATGTATGTACGTATGTATGTTTGTATATGTGAGTGTGTGTTTGTGTATGTATGTGGGTGTGGGTGTGGGTGTCATGATGTATGTAAGTATACATTTATGAAATTATACCTAATCTACATATACACGTACATATGTATGCATGTGGACCTATATGTATATATATATATACATATATATATATATGTATGTATATTTATTATATTTATATATATATATATATATATATAGGTATAGTGTATATATAAGTATAGTGTATATATAGGTATAGTGTTTATATATATGTGTGTGTCTGTGTGTGTGTTTGTGTGTGTGCACATGTATACTTTTGTGCATGTGTGGGTGTGTGTGTGAATGTTTGTAATTTTGTGTTTATATATGTATGATGTATATTGTATATATATATATATATATATATATTACAATTTTGTGTTTATATACGTATGATGTATTGTAATCTTGTGTTTATAGGTATGAAGTATGTTGTATATATATATATATATATATGTATATATTCGTTATTTTCAAAATCACAAAACATATATAATTATTAGAATCGTGATATGAAACAGTACTTTTTCCTATATGCAAATGTTTCTGAACAGTTCATTTTAGGTTAATAAACGTACGCAATCAAAGACGGATGCTTCTATCACACATGCAACATATATGGCATCAAATGAAACGAGTGTCGCCTGCCGCCAGTTGTATAACTCGTACATATCGAACTGTTAGTATATGTTCCGCAAAACACATGTAGGCGGTATCGCATAAGGTATACCTCAACTATAAGTACATATATATATAGATATAGATATAAATAGATATATAGTTATATAGATATATATATATATATATAATTTATGTATGTACGTATGTATGTATGTACGTATGAATAAGTGTATGTGTTTGTATATGTGATATGTATATGTGCGCATATGTATATATATAAATATTAATCTTTGTTTTCTTTGTGTATCTGTGCATATATATATCATCAATATTAGAAATATCTCAAGGTGTATATATTTATGAATGTGTAGTCGTAAATTTTCTTTTATTTGTGTAGATGTTTTTATCTACATGTAGCTAAGGTTGCATGAATGTGACCCAGGCAGAAATTCAAACATACCTACGTGTGTATATGTCTTTCATGATGTCTTTCAACGTATGTTCCCATCAGTATTGCCGTATGACTAAAAATCTAACAGCTGTTGTGTGTTTATAATTGCTGTTGTGTGTTAAAATGGCTATCTTCATTCGTGTCTCTCACAGATATCCCATCAAGGAAACTTTCTGTGGAATACCTGACGTGCCGGGATCATTTTTCCCAGGCACAATGATTGGCTTACGATCGCCAGTGGGAGTCAGTAAGTGCTATAAACATCCAACCCCGTTGTGTTGGCAATGTACATTGTGTATTGATCAAAATTGTGACTAGGCGATCCGCCACTCCTTTTGTGTTAGGCAATTCTTTTTGGGCGCACGCATAGATTTAATCGCAAGTCACCTTGTGTTTGTACCATATAATCGACATGAAACATTTGGCTCTACTCTTCTCCCATATTTACTGATATTCAGTATTGCGGTGCGATCTCGAGGTTGAGAAGCATTCCTGTCGTCGCGCATGTGTGTGAGTGCTGTGCTGGACACTTCTCATACACATTGGTTCGATAAAATGTATTCATCTATGTCCTAAATAGAATTCATTTCTGTGACTTAAAATGACATACTTAGTTCTTGTCTGCGTTTTCTACAACCAGTCTACGTGCTGAATGTGCACCTGCGACCCCAAATCTCCAATGCACACAAGCCATCGTTGATGGCAGTCTGGTCTACGGGGACAGTGCGAAAATCCGAGATCAAATATCTATTAACGAAAATGGTATGTGAGGCTGAGTGACGGTAACACGCTGTTTAGTTGATAGTATTCTTTTCAGTGCATGCCAGGTGATTCATCTAAACACGCTGTTGAGTGGACGATATACCCCGTGGTGGTAGCTAGTTGCGCTCATTTGAATGCATGCATATGTGAGGTCTTGCGTGTCCTTCTATTCGTCGGACTAATGGGCTTGTAGTTCAATTTGTGCAGTCATTTTGCCCCCCGTCAGTGTCTCCAATCGCTGGGGCAAACGTATCACATGAAATGCTTGTGGTCACACGTAAATTCGTTATGGCAATGTGATTGGTCGCTGGCAGAGCTCTTGCAAATGCAACAGGTCATTAGGATATACTAAACAACAGTAGGATATCTATACAAAGTATCAATACTGATTTTACAACATTGCCAGTGCCACAAAGTTGCCACAAAGTGATGACATCAGAAGATGGGCTCGATGCACTTGAATTCTTATAATATGCATTACTGTCGCATGTCTAGTACAAGCAACTCTCGCACGTATGATTTCTACAGACTCTGGCAGATAGATAGTAGATATACATTCCATGCGTTACTCGCAACGCTAAGCAGTTCAGTCTCTATGATCTTAGACTGTACTGCAGTTTCAAACGTCCGTATTGCACACTATCTCTGCGCGCGTACAATTTCCGCAGAGCTCGCACAAACCCAGTATTATCGTGGGCGACTTCAATGAGGGTCACGGTGGAGACGCCGTACGTTGGCTGAAGTATTCGAAGAAGAACTGTAACGGGAAAGGGTACAAGGACGGCTTAAGTGAATACGCCGAGACAGCCGTGACGTGGAAGTGGCCTTTGAAAATGGGATTGTATCTTAAGGGGGCCTACGACCACGTGTTCTACAATCCAACGAGGTGTGAGGGGGAGGGGTGTGTATTCGGGTGTGCATCTTAGTTTTTGAGTAGGGGGCCTACGACCACGTGTTCTACAATCCTACGAGGTGCGAGGGGGAGGGGGGTGTATTCGGGTGTGCAACTTAGTTTTTGAAGTAGGGGGGCCTACGACCACGTGTTCTATAATTCTACGAGGTGTGAGGGGGAGGGGGGTGTATCAGGGTGTGCAACCTAGTTTTTTTAAGTTCGCTTAGTTGCGTTACGCACTAGCATAGGTGCGAGAGTTTTGTGTTGTGGATTCCCTGGTCAACCCCTAGTTTGATTGACCGTATGACACACTTCAGTGAGACCTTGCATCCTGAGTGGACTGTTTTCCCGTATTATGGTTGTGCTACTAGTATCGTGCTAGACAGGCTAATGACATCACACGCCAAAACTCGCAGAACCCAGATTCAATTTCACACCCTGGATTTCTGAGGTGGTTGATGGATAAATTATTAGATGTCTTGCTAGCAATGCGTGTCTAGAATGAATACTAGTTTTGGCCAGTTTATGTCCCAAGTTGAAACCCAGGTGCGTGTCCGAGGTGCAGGATATACACCAAATCATCCCATCGCATATGTGTAGTGCTCACTCCACTCACAGATGTTCTCTCCTGGTGCGTTTAGGATTCGGTGTGTCGGGTGCCATGTGATGAGCGCCTACGAGCTAGTGTCTGACCACATGCCTGTGGTTGCAGACATGGTGCTACTGCCCCACACAGTATCCACGACATTTCCCACTCCCTCGAGCCAAACCGTGTTTAACGAGCCTGTACCCTCTACCGTGGACAATCCGAGTCCAAAGGTCGGGACACACGTGAGTAAAAGTACTCTTGGCCCTAGGCACACCAGCCCCGCCATTGTCATGAAGGATTCGGGTTCGTTCGTAAAGTTGGATTTGGACGGAAACGGTAATGCGATTTTGGAAACTAATGTCAGTTTGGATACTGCTTTTAATAGTCGGGCGGGTCTGTCCTTGCCTGCGACATCGCGTACAGCGTTACAATCGTCTGGAGTTGATGCTGGGACAACCGCTGCAGGTGAGTGTTTGGATAGACGCTACTGTGCGTAGTCGTGCACAATGCACGTGTGTTTTTGATGTGCCCAACACATGCACGAGTGTTTATAATCTGCTCAACAGGGAATGCACAGTCGATATTTGTTACAACTAGTATTTTCTGGCATGTTGCGGTTTAGCTGATGTGTAGTTGATAGCGGGGGTGAGTTGCGTTTACCCATTTGCGACTGTAGATGTGAATTTTTGAAAGACAACCCAATTTCTTCAGGCACTGCCAGTTTAGCCCTCGAGTTTATGCAGTCATACGCATATGATAGAAGCAGTCGTCTAAGCGATTTTACGTCTGCTAAAGCGTTTGCCAAGTTTGCTAGCGTCCGTATACTCAGTGGGTACCCTGATATGATACACTCGTTAATATCACAAGATATTACGAATGCCAAACCGCCAAGCGCACCGGTCTGGCATGTGGAACACAGCCAGCTCTGGTTATACTTCAAAACAATTAAGGTTTTCCCGATTATTCCTCACGTAGTATCATAACCCTCCACCCTTACACCATCCCAACTGTTCCGTACGGATTGCAGAGAATCGCAGTTCAAAGTGTGGTCCCGGCGGGACAGACCGGCTCACAGTCGCCAAAGCCGAGGTAAATAGGTTTATGGTTGAGGTGTGGTGCATATCAGCTGGGTGTGATGTCTCGAGGTAAATAGGTTTATGGTTGAGGTGTGGTGCATATCAGCTGGGTGTGATGTCTCGAGGTAAATAGGTTTATGGTTGAGGTGTGGTGCATATCAGCTGGGTGTGATGTCTCGAGGTAAATAGGTTTATGGTTGAGGTGTGGTGCATATCAGCTGGGTTTGATGTCTCGAGGTAAATAGGTTTATGGTTGAGGTGTGGTGCATATCAGCTGGGTTTGATGTCTCGAGGTAAATAGGTTTATAGTTGAGGTGTGGTGCATATCAGCTGGGTGTGATGTCTCGAGGTAAATAGGTTTATGGTTGAGGTGTGGTGCATATCAGCTGGGTTTGATGTCTCGAGGTAAATAGGTTTATGGTTGAGGTGTGGTGCATATCAGCTGGGTTTGATGTCTCGAGGTAAATAGGTTTATAGTTGAGGTGTGGTGCATATCAGCTGGGTGTGATGTCTCGAGGTAAATAGGTTTATGGTTGAGGTGTGGTGCATATCAGCTGGGTTTGATGTCTCGAGGTAAATAGGTTTATGGTTGAGGTGTGGTGCATATCAGCTGGGTTTGATGTCTTGAGGTAAATAGGTTTATGGTTGAGGTGTGGTACATATCAGCTGGGTTTGTGTCTCGAGGTAAATAGGTTTATGGTTAGTAGTGTTTGAAGAATATGGTAAATCTCGTCGCTGGATGTTTCTCGAGGGATTCCTGGGGTAGAATAGCATTAAGAAGTTTCTTCAGCTGTGTTTCAGAGGTTGCAATTGTTATCTAAGGTTTTCTCTATATCCCATCGACAAACAGTTTGGAAAGGATCCGTCATATGGAATGGACGTATTTGAAGAAGATTTCTATGACGAGGAAGCGGAGCGGCAGCGACAGAGTGAGCAGCGCATTCAGTACCGCAAGCTGCAGCGATCCGTCAGTGACAGTGTGACATACTTGTAAGTTACTGCTATTTGGATGTAGTGAAGTATGTATGGTTGTTTTGAATGTGCTTAACTATATGATGACATGGCATCGATGTGTAGATTTATTTTCGTGTCTACAATCATTACAGATGAAACATGATATATCAGTGCTTTGACGCATTCCCACAAATAGCCAACGATGTTCACATGTATATATATGTTCCGTGTCTGGTGTGGCAGATGTGTTTCTGACACATGTCGTTATATTGTTGTGTTTCTGACCCATGTCCTGTTATATTGATGTGTTTCTGACACATGTCCAGTTATATTGTTATGTTCATAATCTCACAATACATACACGACATAATCTCACAAACATACACGACATAATCTCACAATACATACACGACATAATCTCACAATGCATACACGACATAATCTCACTATGCATACACGACATAATCTCACAATGTTTACACGACATAATCTCACAATGCATACACGACATAATCTCACAATGTATACACGACATAATCTCACAATGCATACACGACAAAATCTCACAATGCATACACGACATAATCTCACAATGCATACACGACATGATCTCACAATGCATACACGACATAATCTCACAATACATACACGACATAATCTCACAATACATACACAACATAATCTCACAGAACATGGCGTTTTGTTTCAATAGGGCAAACGAAATGAGGAGAGCCTGCTTGGCTGAGGTCAGTCATGACGAGGACTTTGTAATGTACAACTTTCCAGGTTAGTACAGGGCGATGACAGGCAATTTAGAGTTTGTGTGCATCTAGGTTCGCAAATTGTGACAATCGACGCTATATTACGTGTTAAGAGACACGGTCTGGCCTACTATGGCAGGAATTGCGATAGGTATCCTTTCACATTACATTTTAAACCCCTCGAAGAAACTCTTTAGCTACACAAAGTATGTTGGCATACACTTCTTGTAGTTCTAAGAAAGAGGTTTGTGGATTACATTCACTTTAAATAAGATGTTTTTCCTTGTGACGCGTGCACTCTACATCTCCTTGCCAGTCATACGGTATATACATAAACTTCTGGAATCTGCGCAGATAATTCATATGAATATCGTATCCATAAACTGATATAGATCGCAAAAGGCATGTGTGTGTGTGTGTGTGTGTGTTGTGCGTGTGTGTGTGAGTGAGTGTG
>NW_014038333.1:1736-7964 GCF_001186125.1 Sphaeroforma arctica JP610 | reverse complement strand
ACACACACACACACACACACACACACACACACACACACACACACACACACACACATATATATATATATATATAT
Source organism: Sphaeroforma arctica JP610 (assembly GCF_001186125.1). NCBI lineage: Eukaryota > Ichthyosporea > Ichthyophonida > Sphaeroforma > Sphaeroforma arctica. Next base: position 7,890 of record NW_014038333.1, on the reverse strand, counting down.
ATATATACACTACCTATAAACTCACCTGTCAGATCTAACCACGGCGCTACTCCTCGTATTCTCTGGTATGGAAAGTTCAAGTTGTTTCGCATCATCAGTTTCTGTCTCGCCCCTTTTGTTCGCTCCCGCCTTCACACTCTCCACAGAAGCAACAGCAACTTGTTCCGGTGTCTTCACTACACAGGCGCAACCAGAGTTTATTTTTAACTCCGGTGCTGGCAGCGTTCTCATCGGAAGGCTCGAACCAGTGACCACAAGTACCGACTCATCCGTGAGCTGCTTTGCACGTTTCGTGCTTCGGTCCTCTATTAAATTCCTGTTCGCGACTTGCGATTGTGCATGAGAATTAGCCATTAGAGTAAACTGTGCTGAACGTTTTCTAGGCGTGGAGGAATCGTCAGGCACGGGGAGAGTTTGTTTTCTCTTATTTCTACGTGCCGTAGTGGTTGATGTATTCTCCTTTTCCGGTTGAGTAGATGAAATTCTAGGCGTAGCAGTCCGACTGCTTGTGCGCCGCACGCATACGTCAGTGGGCATTTTACCTAACCTCAGAATTTGTTGATCTATTTAGATTGTAGTATATATATTGAACTTACCCGCGTATGTCGGGTTGTGAAGCTTTGTTGTTTGGTTGTACTTTTAAAGACTTGCAGACATATATATGTATATAGACTCAAAAACTCTATAGGGTTAGAGCGTATGAATGGTATCGTTTTATCTCTCTTAGAAGTGTTTAAATATGTAAATATATGAAGATGATGTCGCAACAGATGTAAATATACTTCAACAATTGGAATGGACAAGAGACTCTCAGGCTCAGCGAGAGAGAGTAATCAGTATATTAATGCACAGGCAATTAGCCCGCCATTTTCTGGTAAATATGAATACTGTTCATTTTATAATTAGAAATATAAACACTAAAATACTTTTTATGACTCTTTTATATACGGATGGACTACAAGGGGGCTGTTATTCAATTTTTTAAATATATAAACTATATGTATTTATGTATGTGGCAATGAAGGAAGGAGAATACATGCTAATGTAGAATATGTCAAGCTATCTATCACTTGACCAGATAACACACTGAACTTTAGTAAAGTATAGTCTAAGCGATATAATATAGTAGGAAACTCGTTCTCTCGTGTGCCCAACATTCGTAAATTTGTAAATAAGGGCGTCTAGCTTAAAACAAAACACCGCTCTGCTCGATTCATACTCCTCGTATGAGGGTGATATAATCGACTGCATACCGCTGCTTCTAGCGAGGGCAGTTGTATTCGATCTGACTACCGAAATTTGAGCTCATCAAAGGATCTCCCATGTTGAGGGCGTGTCTGGTGAGTCTGTATTCCTGTTCAAATAGTACATGCTTGTGTTACCCTTAAAATTATTTGTTTCGTGTGCTTCATAAGGTAATATGTGAAAATTTTGGTATGCCTGTGTTTGTATTCTTCTAGTATCCTAATATAGGCGTTGCAATGGCGCCCGGGGCTGTTGCAAACACTGAGAGTTCTCCTGCTAGCGATTTCGATGTTTGTGTCTGTATTGTATATGCACGGAAGTATGTCATTATAGTGACTTTCGTGGTTTCGTGGGTAGCGCCAAACGTGATATACATTCCAACTATGCCATCTAAACTATAGTTGTATGTAATATGTATCCACATCATCGGGAGCGGAAGTACTTTCTAAGCAAAATATATGGTTATCACGCAAAGATACGCACTTTCGTGTAGCAACCATTGCACGGTGACTGCTGGATCGATCCCATTTGCTTTAGAGATCTTACTCATATTTTTCAAATTTATTGTCAGTACGCTCCAATTCGCTAAGTTGTATGCATTATTTGTCTTTCTGGAGCCTCTGACTGCATGCCTATTCATACTTCCTGCTTTTGTCACTCGGTTTTCCTATGAAGTGTCCGAAGGAGCTGTAGTTAGAGGAAATATCAACTGAAAAGACATAGAACAATGCTCACTACAAGCACGGTAAGTTAGCCTAGCCTACACACTTGTATTGCCAGCACGTGAACATCTTTCGATGAGGCGCTTTCTTTGTCACTCCTCTGCCAATGGATTCTCTATCGCCATACGCGCGTATTCTGTACTATCTGATACCAGTAAATATCTGCAATTACGAGCAAGAGCTGTCGCAGTTGGCGTGTCAGCTTGGGTAGATGATCTCAAATGAATTACAACCTCGCGTAGGAGGCATCCACTATGAAGGCGGTTGAAACAGGGCCTCCAACTCAACCACACGCGATAGTCGAGTCCAAGGAACTGCCGCAAATGGAGCTGCCGTACCCCGAGAACGGTGTGTCCACAAAAATAGAATGAGTCACAGTCGCATCGCGATGCGCCTTATATGTTTCTGTGAATTATTGCATGGACATCCAGCTTTGCAGTTTGCATATACACGTATCAGGAGTTGTCACCGCTGTTTACACACGCACGTCGCCTCTGTCAATTCATCCCTCACAACATTAGCGCTTTCAACACCAACGTTCTCTGAAATCAGGCATGAATATGCCAAATCCTACTCTTCCGCTGTGCATTGTGTAATGTTGAACCTCATCACCTCTGACAGCTCTGGACACTGCCATTGAGAATAGCCATGGCGTTGCTCTGCCGATACCCGAGTCAACGCCTGTGTCTCGCAAGCGCGCCGATTCTGTCAGCAGCTATCAGTGCCCTACGCCTGTCACAGCCAGTGGGGGCAAGTCCCAAGTGGCTCTTGGGGGGGTCACGCGGCAGGTAAGTTTTTACTTGTATCAACGGTCTATACACGGTGGCTATCATGTCCAGTATATTTGTAAACAGCGTTCGTTGAGCGTTCGATGTGTGTTATATTGCCGTGCCATGCGCAGGTGACCGGCTTTTTTAAGTCGTGTATTATCCCTCAAAACTTGCTATCTAGTGTATCAGAGCACAGGCGTTGCTATTTACCATGTACTTTGTATAATAGTATGCGCTTATTTGTAAGCTTCATTGCCTCTTAATTTGGCCTCGAATCGTGGTCTCCCTCTGCACTTAGATTGAGCTAATATGTTTGTGCCAACTGCCAACAGCGTGAATGATGGTGCTATCAGTATTTAATATCATCTTCCGGTTCTGATATATTTTCGTACAGTTTGTTGCGCTCATAAAGAAGGAACCAAACTGTATCGTGGATTTAAACGAAGCCGTAAAAATACTCTGCGTGAAGAAGCGTCGTATCTATGACATCACAAATGTCTTAGAAGGCATCGACCTGATTGAGAAAGTCACAAAGAACAAATTAAGATGGAGGTATGTCGTACTACGCGACGTCAAGCGATTGTGTCAAATACGTCTCACTTTCCTTAGCACATTTCAGCGCATGTAATATTGCAATTTAGCAATGTCTTGTTATAAGCTGACATCGGCGTAGCTTACCTTAAGTTCCCTAGCTGACGACTGCAGCATATCGTTTGAAATTCAAAAGGATACATAGTATCAAATCGCAAGTAATAATATCGTTGGAAATGAATTAATTAATATGACATGATGCATGTAATCGGATATCCAAAGTTTACAAAATTCTTCCGTCCCTATAGATTGGGGAATGCCGAGAGCATGAAAGAGGCGAATATCGCATGCAACAACATTCGATCAGAAAATTCGGAGCTGGAATTAATTGAGAAAGAACTCAATCACCACACAGGCGTGTTGCACACATACATGACTGCACTCGCAAATGAAGCTGGAGCGGAAGATCTCCGGTATTTGTCCTACCGCGACATTAGAGAGGGCATGGGCTTCAATGCAGACGATGACATTTACTTCGCAATTAAGGCTCCAGAGAACATGACTCTCGAAATACCTCACCCCGAGGTATGTCAAGCTTGGTGCCCATTGTCTGATAATTTCAAAATATTACCGGCTGTGGCCCGTCTCATTAATGAACCTATAACGAAGCGCTTACTAATTTCCCTGGTCTTTCATACGTACTTTCTGTATCCTGACATATAGAGCTATGCAGACCAGTCGCGATCCCTCTATCTGCGCAACGAGTTCGGTCAACGAATTCCGGTGTATATAGGGGACGCTGAAAAGGATATAGGTATTGATCTGGAGCAATACTACTCGGAAGTCGAGGAAAAACGAATCCAGGAGGAAGGTAGGCCCGTATTGGTGATTTGTTGGGACTGTCAAATCCACAATATGCACCTTCTGTAAAGCCGTCGTACCAATACATCTACAGGAGAGCACCGCGTGTCACGAACAATGCGCATCGATGCTATAGACATTCTGTTAATTTAATATCGATTTATTTTGACTCATCTCATCATTTCTCAATTACATTTCGAATCCAAGCTTCAGAACATCTGAACGGGGAAGAGGAACATAGTCAACCGTACGATGAGCACTACGAGGATATACAATCAACACCAGCGTCCCGCTCAACTGTTGATGACAATAGATTAAATACCGAATATAATCAAATGGCTGACCGATGCACGAACGACACACCAGCGCCATCTGAAAAGACACAGCATGAGGAAACATTATACAACCAGACACAACATTATGATAGCACAGGCAATTGCGAAGATTCTCTGAAACGGGTTTATGCGCATCAACGTTCACACACATCGGCAACCCCTACCTCGGCAACCCCTACCGCTACAATACCGGAATACCTGGATAATTCCCACAACCTGACTACCGAAGACACCCAGGCGACACAAACATATAAGCGTGTGAAAGTTGAGGCTCAGAATGCACACTCAATAATCCCCGCAAATTTATCAAATATAAAACTCGACCAGGCCAAGGCAGGGGAGTGCACTGGCAGACTGCCAGCTGATTCGGTACACCACCAAACTGCACCGTCTCCCGCCCTGTCTGGACTGTATTACGCCGCAGCCTCTCAAGAAGCTGGGAATACTTTGAATACGTTGTCATCGAACTCCATTACAATCGAGGTATGACCATTATTGTCTTGTAATTCTTTATAACATCGAAATTATTAAGCATTTTTGTTTCATCTAATATCTCAATGTCCAACTTGTTCCGACCATGTCAGGACATGTGGAAGTGATGTTTAACATTGGGAAAATCGCAGTTAAGTGCTCTCCTATATCCTGCATTATTATATCACAGGAGCGTCCGCGTGCGGAAAGTCAACAAAATATATTTCACACGGGCTTCAAAGGAAATGTTCATGATAGCGAAGCGAATGAAGCTGCCTCTACTCTAGAACAGGCAGCCAGATCAAGCGGTACCCAACGGCACTCTCACATACCGCTTGCAGCGCGTTACCATCCGAATTCATTCACTCAATCGAAAATACACCGAGCACATAGTAGTGAAGACACGCCCAGTGATGGCTGGTATCCGGCCGCGCCACAAAGTACGACTGGACAGCAACATCCATTACTTACAACTCAACACAATACACAAATCACCGGTACACTACATACATTACAGCCCGAGGTCAAGACTTACTCACCAGCACCTGATGCCAGTCCATCGTATCAAAATCACGTGCCAAATGCAAAACAATCTCTACGGGCACCCGCAGTCAAACCCGGAGTTGGCATGCTCGGGTGTTTTGATACAGGCGTGGGTGCCTTTGAAAACCAAACTGACAGTTTGTTTGAGATTCCTGGGGGTATCTTGTATAGTGACTACATGTTCGCTCTGGACCAAAACGAAGGCATCGCCGATTTCTATGATCTGAAATTTTAGTAATGAATTAAACACCCTTCTCACAAAAGACATGGAATATCTTGACCTACTTTTAATCGCTACTAGTCTTGCATTTCCTTGTCGAGTACAGCTTATAATTTTCCGAGAGATTCTATATATTTGTACTTGCTTGTAGGTTGAGCATTCTTATTCTTGCTCACGATTTATAATTTAAAATTGCAACATAGAAATCTCAGAAGTTGTTCAATACTAATATGCCATACCCTTTCTTTGTATTAAAAAACTCTCACTCGCATAAATGTCTCATTTTTCAACAAGGGGTTACTTGAATGTGCTATTCGTGTTCATGTTATATCGCGACCAATAAACTCCAGATATAGTGCGACCCTGTTTTTCAGAATTTCATACAGCAGATGATGGGCACCTTTCTCTCAGTGATTGCGTCCACTGAAACTGCCTACTAGAATTTGACAGATACCA
>NW_014038333.1:0-1057 GCF_001186125.1 Sphaeroforma arctica JP610 | reverse complement strand
ATATTGCTTCTTGGAGACATTTTCAGCTAGTGAAGGTAGGTAACACCTAGTTTTATTTGTTAGCGTGGCGAGCGCTACCGGTTTCCTATGTGTACGCAATATCCATTATATTGCTGCTTTCAATAGCTCTGACCGCCTGTCTCACGCACCACGTTTGCTGCATAACAAATTGATCGAGGCAGAGGTGGATCGCAAAAACTGTTCCGAAACAAAAAAAACTCGCCGCCAAGTACTCTCTTGTCAAGATTGGTGTGATAAGAATTAATGAACCTTCTTCCTCAGAGCGAACCAATTTTGAATGACAACGTGCCCTAATAAACGATATTGCTAGACAATTAAAGTGACACAAGCAGGCAGCAGGCCATAGTGAGACACACTTCGATCACACTTTTAGAGGTTTATTAGACGCATTACGACGGCCACGAGCCAAATTGTAGATGTACGACATGCAGCCAGCCAGCCACGGCAAGTCGGCAACCCTACATAAAAAGCCATGCATCTATTTTTGTGTAGCCTTTTGTTTTATTGTAAAAAATATATTTAGAAAGCTACGAGCTGGACAGAATACTTGAGTGTATAAAGAAGTAAATAAATAAATGTTGCCTTCCGTTGCCTGCTGAGTTGTATCATACGTAGCGTGGAGGTTTGTTCTAAATGTCGTTGATAGACAAGGTAGCATCGAAGAAACGGAGCCGGAATGTACCTCCGGTAGGGAACGTAGACAAAGCTGACGGTGTTTCGGTGCCTAGCGGCGCTGACGTAAAGAACTCAACAAGTGGTGAGACGGGTGATAAATCTAAGGAACCTGTAGCTGAAGGGGGAAAAGATGCAAATAAGGTAAATACATATGCTTATGAATATTACTAGTTTTTTGAGTGTGTACGTATGTGTGCCAATAGGAAGGTATGACCTCACACGTTCAAGTCGCTCGGCTTCAGAATTGCTGGGTGTAGCATCTATCATTACTGTTCTGTGGTACACTGCAGGCCCGTTTGTCCTTACTCTCTACCATCAATTAAATTTCCTAGCCAACAAATAATGTAAACTTGTTCATATG
>NW_014038334.1:1880-7966 GCF_001186125.1 Sphaeroforma arctica JP610 | reverse complement strand
AATAACTGTAAACTTTTGGAATTGGTCCAAACGGTGTGTATGCATAAATAATCCACGAACACCTAGGTGTATGTATATAAAAATGGAATCAGTTGAGAGTGGTGTGTATGATTCCCCGATGTCCTGTATTCCCACCGCTGCCACCGCATGTTTTCCCAATGATCTCTGCAGCGTGGGATGGATCGTGGCTGGTCGATATTCATATCTATGATTTTCGTTTGCGTTTACAGTAACGTTTACGTTTACAGGTTTTAGATGAGTCTTTCTTTATCCTATTCATATCTATGGTGTATATCTTACGCTTACCAGTTTAAAGTGAGCCTTCCGTCCTCTAACCTATTTATATCAATCATATATCTTTCGTTAACCGGTTTAGAGTGATCCCTCCGTCCTTCAATCTATCCATATCTATACTATATCCCCACGTTTGCCGGCTTAAAGTCACCTTTCTGTCGCTTCGCCTATCCTTTGGTTCGTTCGTTTGTACTTCTAACCCCTCTCTCGTCCGCGGCTCTATTCTCCTGTGAGCAGATGGCGAGCTTAGCATTCTGCTGCCCCCCGTTGAAGATGCCTGGGTCTGGCTGCCTGTTCTGTGGCGCAATCTCAATCTGCAGCGGCTGGGCTGTGAGGTAGGTAGATATACCTATATTTGGACATTTTTATGGCGCATTTCCTGATACACCCACTCGACTTTAACGTTGTAAAGGCGATCTCAGTTCCTATGGCGAACGCATGCACTATCTATGTAGTCTGAGCCTCACTCAAGCGCTGATACTTGCTAGTTGTATGCAGTTCCATCGTCCAAAAAGTCAACCCGGTGGCGCCTTATCACTGGTCTAAGTATAATAGTCCGATATACTATAAATAGAACTTAAAAGTATAGTCCCACGACTCTTAGATATTCTGGAAATAGAACTTAGAAGTATAGTCCCACGACTCTTAATTATTCTATAAATAGAACTTAGAAGTATAGTCCCACGACTCTTCGATAATCGATAAATAGAACTTAGAAGTATAGTCCCGCGACTCTTAGTTATTCGATATATATAACATAAAAGTATAGTCCCACGAATCTTAAATATTCTATAAATAAGACTTAGAAGTATAGTCCCACGATTCTTACATATTCTATAAATAGAACTTAGAAGTATAGTCCCGCGACTCTTAGTTATTCGATATATATAACTTAAAAGTATAGTCCCACGAATCTTAGATATTCTATAAATAGAACTTAGAAGTATAGTCCCACGATTCTTAAATATTCTATAAATAGAACTTAGAGGTATAGTTACATGACTCTAAGATATTCTATAAATAGAACTTAGAAGTATAGTCCCACGACTCTTAAATATTCTATAAATAGAACTTAGAAGTATGGTCCCACGACTCTTAGATATTCTATAGATGGAACTTAGAAGTATAGCCCAACGACTCTTAGATATTTTATTAACAGAACTGAGGGATAGGTGAGGCGGGATAGTGGCATCGTAGCCAGATGGGCTGAGGTGATATTGAATAGCCAGGAATAACTGAACCAACCAACCTAGTACTCGGTTGGTTGGATGACTGAACCAACCAGCCTAGTACTCGGTTGGTTGGATGACTGAATCAACCAGCCTAGCACTCGGTTGGTTGGATGACTGAATCAACCAGCCTAGTACTAGGTTGGTTGGTTCAGTCATGCACCAGACCTATTTGTATCTCATGGTGCCCGCTCACACTCACTCACTCACTCACTCACTCACTCACTCAGGCATGTACCTTCGATTGTCCACTCACAGATTGGCAAGGAGAGCCTCCTCGACCCCAACACCAATTGCGCCAACGCATTCTACTTGACCTATGGCATTGCCCCCGCCAATACGATGACAGACACACCCTCGCATCGACACACGCGTACACAGCAAGCACACATATCCGCACACACCCACACACACACACACACACCCACGCACACACACGAGCGAAGACATACACCTGCAGCTGTGTCACCTACATCGCACCCACTGTCGCCCACATACGCACCAGAGCAACACCACAACTCAGACAACACCACCAGCGACGGCGAGTACACTCCTTGGAGACACGCACGCGAGTCCCTCAGCACCAGCGTAGCTACGCTAGGCGGCTACTTCTCGTCACTATCAATCCTATACCTACACACAATCGCGCCCACACCCACCCGGTCACGCTCGGACACCCTTGCACCCGGCCCGGAAAACCTGTACGCAGGTACATACACAAACGAGCACCTGAGCGACCGCACGCGCCGACATACACTGCCGAGTACTACCTTGGTACGGCAGAACACGCATCCCCTCACCACATCCACAGCCCAGGCACAGGTACATGCACAGGCACAGGTACATGCACAGGCACAGACACAGACACTGGCCAATCCAGCCAAGGGACAAAGACACACGCGCACCAGCAAACACACTCAGACACCCAGTACAGCAAGCCCGGGTGCACCCACCGAGACGCACACCCAGGGTCGTGCACCTGTCTCGATCGGTCCCATTGAGAGAGGTTCTGGTGCTGGGGCTGGCTCGGGGGCTGCGGTGGTGCAAGCCACAGCCGCGGGTGTGGCGCTAGAGAAGGCGGTGCGTGAGATTGTGAGAGAGGTACGCCACTATGAACAGTTCGCTTGTGAGCGGGGATTCTGATGTTGAGCTCATGTACGTGTGCTGCTTTAGTTGTTTACGTGCCTGTGATGATTTAGATGTTCATGTGCCTGTGCTGCTTTGGCAATCAAGTCTTGGGTTTGCTGGAGGTGTTTCATAGTATGTATTGTATATACTATGCCACGCAATGTAGACTGATGTGGCTCAGGTGCAGGTGTAATATGAATATGTATTGTATATACTATGCCACGCAATATAGACTGATGTGGCTCAGGTGCTGCGCTTGGGTTAGGGCGCACTTATTAGGCTATCGCTTGCCCACAAGGTAAGCTCAAGGCAACAGACAATGTCCTATCACCCATGTCACCACTTACGTGAAACCTGGTTTAAAGTTAACACTGAGTATATAAACCTGGTTTAAAATCCACATTGGAGCGTAAAAACCTGGTTTTAATAACCATATTTCATGTATTACCCATTCAGATCCAACTATTGTTGCGCCTGCTCGACTATCTCAGCCCGCTGGTGGCCATTGATGGGCTGATTACCGCACCAGTAACCATGGCAACCAGGCAGTTCCAGAAGAAATACAACGAGGAGAGCCGACAGACCCATTTACATACCCTGTCGTCGCCCCTACTTAGGTCTATCAATAGTAAGTCTGCTCTCTACTGTTAGTATGTCTACTCTTTATCAATGGTACGTCCTCCCTCTATATATAGTAACCGTATACTGTACTCATTCTGTGTACTTGAAAAGTTGCGTATGTGCGTGTATGTTACAATTCAACGATGAAATGGTGACTGCAGCGTTGGATATAACGTGCCAATCCAGCACAAAATGAACACGATCAGTTTAACGTTTATTTCAAGGTCCCTCACGGCTTCGGCGGGTGTTTCATCTCCCCTACCTCACGTGTATGAGATATCACTACACTATCACTGTCCACCAACTGGCGTTAGCGTATAGTCCAACTGACGTTAACGAATAGTCTAACCTCGTACGCAGAGCACCGGAAACTCATGGCTCGTCAACGCGAATACACCGAACTCTCTCCACAACCGCATCGGGCGCAGCCAATCGGCGGCTATCAAACATCAGCCACCTGGGCATACACAGACCACAGTGTGCACTCAGGCCAAAGGTTCCCATCCCCACCAAACACGCACCTGCACCCGCACCCAAAAGAAATGGGACATGTGCACCCGCACCCCTCGGAGACTCTGCTGGCCGGGTACGCGGGTTACCGGACAGGCGCACCTGAAGCGGAAATTCGGACCGCCCGTACGGGCGACGGGACAACCGCGCGATTCAGTATGGATTTTGGTAGGGCAAGGGATGGTACGGGGGGCATGCAGCGGTGGACTGGCCACGACCCGATTCTAAATATAGACCCGATCCTGAATCCTGACCCGATTTTAAAAAAGGGATCGGGTTCGAATAGGACACTCCGCCGCAACCAGACCGAATCGGATGTTTATACGAGAACGAACGCACTCACGCGATCGCCCCTACACACTACAGAGGAAGAACCAGACACCAGGCGACCGGTGTCAGTACAAGCACATCGGCACACAGGTAACACCCCCATGTAGCTGTTGTACTTCATGGGTGTATCTGATATTGGGTGGATAAATAAACATGTCTATGGAGACCGCAAGTCTCACACATGTATAAGTAGAAGCAACATAGTACTTAAAATATGGCACTCGCGTGGTCTGTACCCACTTCCCAAAAATACTTGAGAAAACATATTACAAGCGCATACCTGTCCTCCAAGTCCGTGCTCGAGTAGGTGTGTTTGTCGCCCATATGCGTATATTGTCTTAAGTGTGTGTTCCATATGTGTATATCATATATATATATATATATATATAATCACACACACACGCGCGCGGCCCTGTTACTCTAACTAACAAACGCTATATCACGTTCACAACAATATATCCCTATTCGCACACACATTCCACTCAGAGGATACAGACGCACAGTCCGGTGACGAGATTCAGTTCAACCGCCCACATCTGCGCACGGACGGAGTGATGGACATGGCCACACTGACTGCGTTGCGCAATCTCGTGGACATGCACGCCAGACGGCTGAAGGTGTGTACGAATACGCCGTGTTTATATATGAGTATGGAACATATAAGCCATGTGTATATGCGTATGGAACATGTAAGCCATGTGTATATGCATATGGAACATGTAGGCCATGTGTATATGCGTATGGAACATGTAAGCCATGTGTATAGGCGTATGGAACATGTAAGCCATGTGTATATGCGTATGGGACATGTAAGCCATGTGTATATGCGTATGAAACATGTAAGCCATGTGTATATGCGTATGGAATATACAGGAAATGTGTGTATATGCGTAGGAAGATGTTTGTTTGTGCGTTGTGAAAGCTGTCTGTATCAATACACAGGCCGTACGCGATACATTTGTTGGGTTATGTTTACAGCTTGCGGATGACTATCCGCTGTCTCTGTGTGGATGTATGAGAATATGAAAGGGTATACGTATGTTCCCATATGTGAGAGACTTCGCTCCAACTTTTCGTATTTCTTACCCAGCTCCCACTCGCATCGAGGCTGTGTGTGCGCATACGTATATCTTTTTCGAGAGTGTTCGTATATTATATATATATATATATATCAAAGTGTACGTATATATATCAGTGTATGTGCATATATATCAGAGTATATATATATATATATATATATATCATAGTGTATACGTATATATATGTATATATATATATCATTGTGTATGTATATATATTTCATTGAGTACGCATATATATCATAGAGTGTATGTATATATATTTGTCATAGAGTGTACGTATTTATATATCTATTGTATGTATATATATACATATATATATATAAATATCATAGTATACGTATATATATATATGTATATTTATCATAGCGTGTACGTATATTTATATCATAAGAGTGTACGTATATATATATCATAGTGTACATTATATGTATATATTTATATACCAAAGTGTCTGTCCGTCTGTGATTCTCACCTTTAATACAAATGATCAGCTTTTCCTGTATCAATTCCTGATTGATTGTCCACTATTGTCCCGTCGTGGTCAGTTATTTCTTTCTCAATTCCTGATTAATTGTCCACTGTTGTCCCGTCCGTGGTCAATTATCCCGTTAGTAATTCCTGATTAATTGTCCACAATTGTCTGGTCTTTCGTCACAGACTCTGGGGTTGTCAGTGATGAGCATTCAACATCCGACGCATCACTACCGGGCGGTGATTGGTATGTGACAATGGATGATTGTACTGCCACTGTGTGGTGCAATATGAACTAACTCGTGCCGAAATTCAAATATATATATGTATATATATATATGTATATATATATATATATATATGTGTGTGTGTGTGTGTATGTGTGTGTATGTGTCGTCCGTGTCTCTGTGTGTGTGTGTGT
>NW_014038334.1:0-499 GCF_001186125.1 Sphaeroforma arctica JP610 | reverse complement strand
CTTTTATTGACATGTAAACGTAGATCTGACATTGAATGGGATTCATCTTTAATTAACATGTGAACGTAGATCTGACATCGAATGGGATTCATCTTTAATTAAAATGTGGACGTAGATCTGACATTCAATAGGATTCATCTTTAATTGACATGTGAACATAAATGTGGCATTGAATGGGATTCATCTTTAATTAACATGTGAATGTAGATCTGACATTGAATGGGATTCATCTTTAAACATGTGAACGTAGATCTGACATTAAATACGATTCATCTTTAATTAAAATGTGAACGTTTATCTGACATTGAATCGGATTCATCTATAATTGACATGTGGACGTAGATCTGACATTGAATGGGATTCATCTTTAATCAACATGTGAACGGAGATCTGACAATGAATGGGATTCATCTTTAATTAACATGTGAACGTAGAACTGACATTGAATGGGATTCATCTTCAGATTGATATGTGAACGTAGATCTGACATTGAATGGGA
>NW_014038335.1:5452-7969 GCF_001186125.1 Sphaeroforma arctica JP610 | reverse complement strand
CATATAGATATGTGTACACTTATACATATAGATCTGTGTATATATATATATACATATACATATACATATGTGTACACTTATGGGTACACATATACATATATATATTTATACCGAATAGCTCACTTCATCATTAAAAGATACACCCATACGCTGACATGGCAATCCAAGGGCAATTTATTATACTTAGCAGCCCTACATCGTAAAGTTCGATCACGAACGGCTCGTTGGATAGCAGTGTCATGATAAATTTCTTATTATATGATCATCTTTCATAGCCTCAGTAGAGTAATTACGCCCAAACCACCCATCCACCAGCTTGTTTTCAACTGCTCTCGTTTCTAGTTCTGTAGCTGGTATCTAAATGAAGGGAACCAAATAAAACACATTTAACCAATTTTATTTATTTAAATATGTATATAAGATAAATATACATAGAAACATTGACGTGACACTCATACATACTTTGGGATCGAATGCGGGAGATGCTCGCCGTTGATGTAAAAAATGTCGATCACAGCTGGATCTTCTACACGGGCGGTAGTTTCATCTTCCCACCCGGAGTCAGATTAACTACTATCGGAGTCGTCAACGGTCCCTTCGACCGTATCTATATCTCTAGTATAATCGTTCACATTTGGCTCACACTCAACTGTTCGTCTGTGGCCATCGGATAAAATATAGCTTTGCGCACTAGCCTGATTTTCATTGAACTCGGCCGGTGTATACAAGGAAGGTATTGTATCATCTGGGGTTGGCAGCGCGGCGATGGGGTTGACAGATGTATTGTCACCTCTTGTCTTTAATAAAAACTTACGGCAAGATGTATCGCGAATACTTATCATGGCCCAGCAGTCCCAGTGTTTTGGAATATCTACTCTTGAACCATTCGTTAGAGCGCTGCGCACAAGTTTCAACATTCACCACTTGCCCGAGTGTGTCCTCTATACGTAAAATCTGCTCTGATCGTACGCGATCAGTATCTGACCAGAATAAAGTGTAATAGCCGGGCCTCCACATTAGATTATGTTATAAACGTACTCTTAAGCAGTACGTAAAATATAAACGTACTCTTAATAGTACAAGGAACTTAAGTTTCCTAAATGGGTTCTAGCGGTTTTATTAATTAATACCTTTTCCATTTTTACATATCAGATGTTTGGATGAAGGCCAATAAAAGGCCCGATTAAGATGCCAAAGATAAGATTTGGATTAGTTTTATTAATAGAACTATATTTTATTCCAAATCTATTATATCTGAATACATCGGTAGCGAGATGGCTCAACCGAAAATAGGTTTCTAGGGGGTATTAATGTTACCTAGTTGATCCCCAGTTCAGCCAATCAGATGTGCCACTCTGATGTTGGCAAGTCGGTAATTCTTGATAAGTGGAAAGTTATTGGTTAAGATAATAACAAAAGACATCAAGAGTATTTTCTTTTTCTTCCTACTATTATTTTTCTAAAGATAGGATTTTAAGAGTCTTTCGAATTCGATCGAACAACGAAAAGATAAATAAAATCCCTTCGACGAAAACAGTACTGAGAAGATTATATATAGGCAATGTCTCAGCCTCCCAATCCTTCAGAGTATTGCTGTTTTTACGAGGCAAACCCAACTTTACTAAAATACTAATTACGTTTATTTTGTTTTAATTTCATTTGAGCTTTAGAAGACTTTATTACGTTTAACTACTCTAAGACGTTAATATCGCCTTAAGAGACCGAAACTTACAAATGTGACGTCAACTATTTCATCTTTCGGATCTGGCCTGCGGACACACGTATACACCCTTCAAATCACTAGCATCACCATCCCCTATCGATATGAAACGTAACACATCAGTCGGAATATTGCGCGGCATCTGTCTGATGCCGTAGGCATGGCATTCACCTCTTTGACGGCAGCACCCATGTGTGTTTTATTTAACTTACATGCAGCGAAAGTACGATCTCCCAAGCAAGGCTCATCCGGAATTACAAATTGAGCTGGATACATATGGGCACCCTTGCTGCTGGCACCGACCCATGGATGGCCGGTGTATCGGTTGCTGTTTAGTATCAGCATCGATCCAAGTCCCTTATCAGCTAGACTGTTCCACAGCTGTTCGTTGAAATATTCTCTGTCCGCAGTAACCTACTGAAAATAATATCGGAAGGTATCAATAACTCATTTACATTAAATGATATACAGCGATTAAATAGTATACAGCGATGAAACTCGCTTTTCCCCGTTGTTGTTACTGTAAACTTCGATGGAAATTACTAGGTTTCAAACTATATTAAACTAAAATACAATTTAGTCAGTTAGGATTTTGCAGTGGTAGCTTGTGTAAGAATGATCGGGACTGCCCCTTGTTAAGAGCCTAAATATCCTCGATCACAAAGGGCGTACCTCTAGCTGTTCTTTATTGAATAATTTTCACTAGAAGTACTAAGTGTTCATGACCACATGCCTAATTTGTAGATAGACATAATAACATAAATCACGCTAATACATTAGCTGATATAAATAAAGTT
>NW_014038335.1:0-4536 GCF_001186125.1 Sphaeroforma arctica JP610 | reverse complement strand
AAGTAGTAGTTCGGAGATTATAAAATTTAGTTTATAATATCCTACATCTACTAATGTCTCAAATACGTCCAAGTAGATGAGTCATACCAAATACTCAGGCTATTGGAGCCATCAAAGTGAATTTAGAATACTTTGGAAATATTGGAAAAAGAGCTTGTATTAAATTATTTAAAATACAAATAAAAACCAATGTATTATTTCAATTGATCTTGATATTTTAGACTGACCGGAGGCCGTATTTCTACATTACTGTTTTTCAGTCAAAGGGGGTCTGGGTGCAGCTCTCACAATCGGGGCTACCCTACTAGCAAGTCGTGCTGTCTTAGCGTCTTTTCTCTTCTGAGCTCTGTGCTGCCCTTTCCGTTTCCTTTGTACGTCTCTCGCTCCACGGTTCTTCTCCTTTTCAAATTCGTCTGCTGCGCGTTTCTCAATCTTTTCTATTGCTTCCAGTCATTTCTTTTCCTTCCTTTCAGCAGCAGCGATGAGCGTCTTTTTTCTTTCACGCATCTCTTTATCTTCAGCTCGTTTTGATTTCTTCTTTGCCCTTTCTTCTACATCTGCTTTCATTTCCTCAGGCGTCCGCTTCTTACCCTTCTTGCGTATAGCCGTTGCGACAAAAGGAACTTCTTGCTCATGAAATCTGGTCGGACCTAAAATGAATCAAAGAAAATCTATCCACGTTTATTCGCACATATTTAATAATCATTATTGCAGACGTATACTATAATAAACTAAACATTTAGATATAATATGTGTACTCACTTTCATTGATGCTTATTGCGTCGACATGATCTACGCGGTTAATTTGTCCTGGTATAGTCGGCAGTACCCCCCATTAATGTAATAGCGATAATCAACTCATAGTCTTCTTACAGATGTGACACACAAGTTGCCCTCCGAACCCCTCATGCGCAGGGTTCCCATCGGAACATCTAAAACTATGTGCATATCCATCGCACACACTCGTAGAACTTTTACACACGGTACATTTCAAGCAATTCTTACACGTGTAGGCTGATTCCCCTGTAGAACTACAGTGTCTTTCATCACTACATGCATTCTGTTCTTGCATCTAACACATGTTCTGAGATTAGAAAGCAACGCCATGTCCGATGCACAAACGATACAATGCTGATCTACTTTGTCGCTGTCGTTCATTGCGGTATCAGTTTGCGATAGTCCATGGGGTCTTGCACCTTATCTACGTCCCCTAAACCCACTCATGCTGGTGTGCATTCGTGTATGTGAATAGCACTAATCATGTTGCAACATAGTCCCATGTTTACTACGGACATAAAACAAAAAGTATTCATGCTAACGAAAAACTGTCTTCAGACCCTATAGTCATTTTTCTATTCTCTACAAATCGCGTGCGTTTGTTTCTTGGTTATTCTATTCATAACTATAGCAATCGGTTGGTTTATAAAATACACCTTATAACTCGGATAGTATCCGGGTTCCACTTTTTTATTTTTGGGCCAAAAATTTGAAATCCGGATAGTATCCGAGTTAAAAAGAGACTGGTGATATTGTAGTGCAGTGGGCAGTCATTGCAGTGTGAACGTAAAGTGTGGATGCGGGCGCGGTCAATGCAGTGTATGTTTTTCAAACTGCAAAGTGTTCCCTCGGCTATCTCGTTCTGTCATTTTTTTTTAAATCATATACTTTTAGGGTGTGCCTGTGCTGGGCCAGCAAGCTGTGTGATGGACTTGGTTGGCTATCGAGATTAAAATAAAAACCAATAAAACCCAAAAGCATAGCCTTGTTTTATTTAGTAGGCTATGCCAAAAGTGGATTCTTTTTTTAAACAAAAACAAAAGTTCAGTAGTAAATTAATAAATAGTGTCCACTGACTAGTCACCAGTGGTCGTGACTGTGATAAAAACAAAACAGAATTGTGAATTTAAAATAATTAAAAGAATTTGGACTTTTGAGTTTGGAGTTTGGATTCTTCTATCAATTTCGCTGTATTTTGTTCTATTTTTAAACACAATGGGGGGGTTGTTTTTTTGCTAAAAGTATTTAGCACGTCTAAATAGAGCACGAGATCAGAGCCTCAGAGCCCAGAGGCCTTTCTCTCTAGTCTCTCTGTAGAGAGAGAGTCTTGTTGGATAGAGCCGGACCGCAGAGAGTCCCTTCTAAAAAGGGGACTAAAGTTATCCCTTCTGCGGCGGCTTTTGTCCTTTGTTAAAAATATACGGATTCTTTTAGCGAAATGAAAATACAAATTATCCTTGGTACCAATTGAATCACTCTAATATATCACCGATTTGCTCAAAATCGAAGAAGGAATTTGGTATTTAGTTTTAAAACTTATTATTAGGTGCCGCTCACCACTGCCAGAGTGAGCCAGAGTCCAGACCCACTTGCCAGGGGGTCTCAACTCTCAACTTTCACTTTCCTTACATTGTACATAATTTAAAAATATGGTACAATACATGTTGTTAAAATCCGTATTTTTTATTTGAAAAAATAGTAACTTCCATTTTTGATTTTTCACAGGTCAGAGTTTGTCCAGGTTTATCCGGAGAATCAAAGTTCAGAGTTCAGGCCCAGGGCTTCAGGCCTTCTGGCGCTTCGGCCTTTCAGCCTTCGCCCTTCAGGCTCCTTCAGGCCAGCCTTTTTGCCAAACTGTCTTGAGTCTTCAGTCTTCAGTCTTCACTCGGATTCTTTTTGGATGCGAAAACTAGGACAAATAAAAGTTTTGAAAAAAACCTCACCTGGAGCGGTCTATTACGAGCGCCACTTAAATTAGTCTAACCAAGTGACGCCAATCTGGTATCCAATGTATGAGTCTATAATCAGACGCTTATCCACTTAGAAGTGAAATTGGCCAAATCTATATCGAATTGAATATCCATGAGAGACTGAAGACTAAAAACAACAACAAATGGGCATGAGCGTAAAAGATTAAGGGTCAAAATTATTTGTGAAGTTGTTTCCCCACTCTTAGGCCCAATTTGGCTCCATGAATTCAGTGTTCAGCCCCAGCTGTGGCAATTTCCCGCCGTCCACTCAGATGCAGTCATAGCCTTCTTATCAAATAGAATAGTCATGATGAGTTCACTCGCTGAGGAAGTGTGTGTTTGTGCAATGTGCATATACGATCGACATGTATAAAACACAGACAGATATCGGTGAGTATGGCATAGCCAGCTGCTATAATGTCGCGCGACAACGATGATATTGAGATGGGGGAGTATCTGGTGGATAGAGTGCCTACGGGAAAGGTGGTCAGGGGTGATAGGAATATCACCTTCCTGCGCTGGCGTGTGGTCTTGGGCACATTTATGGGGTATATATTAATCTACGCATTACGAAAGCCACTGAGTTTAGCCAAAAGTGACATGGCTCTCGAATTGACCCTCTCTCCGACAGACTTAGGCTTGTTAGACACAGCTTTCTTATTACCATATGGTCTGTGTGCGATCTTCTTCAGTGGACTAGGCGATGTGCACGGTGCCAACAACGTAGCATCCTTAGCGATGATCGGTGCTGCCCTATGCTATGCCACGATAGGGGCTCTAAGTAGTCTCTTTCCCATCTTGCTGGCCAGTTTTTTTAATGGAGCCTTCCAAGCTGTGATTTGGCCCAATTTAGTCAAGTGCGTGTCGCTTTGGCTTAGCTCTTCCAGTTCAAATGTATATGGTCTGTGGTCTGCCTCTCCTTTCATAGGCGCGGCTATATCCACGTGGGTGGGGGCCTGGATCATTGGTATGTTAATGTCTCACAACCAGTCCGGGATTGTCTTGCATATTTGGTATATGATGACTAGATATCCAATTTATATGCTAAGTATTGACTAGCATGTCGTGCGTTGGACTCCCCGCTATGGTTCTTAGTCTGCTGGTATTTGAATGTCGCATGTCAGTGTGCCAAGTTGTGACTTCTGAAAGCGATCACCCACGCATGCCATGTATTTTTCTCAGAATGTATACAAGTGCGATTCTTGATTGTCGGTACATATCTAAACGAGCGACCTCATTTGGTCTGGTATCAGTTCACTTACACCCTGATGGAAGCGTTCTGACGAGTTCTTGTTTGGCGATCGTATGGGTTCGCAGTGGCACTACCCATGCCTACACATATACATACTTTCAGGCTGTTCTCTATCATGTCTTCGGCTGTTGGTTGGTGGCCAACATAGGGACATGTGTTGCTTAATAGTTCGATACGAATATTTGTTGTTCGCATCAGCAATGTTTCGCATAAACAGTATTCATTATTGTCAGCGCATAATTCATAGTATCTTACGATTATAAATCAAGGCTCAAATTTTTGCTCTTGTTGTCAGGTATATATTGGCCAGTTTAAACTGAGGTTCTGTTTGAATCTTTTCAAACTATATTCTGGAACTAATGGAATTGTAATACGATACAACGGTCACTTCCCCACTTGACGGCGTTGTATTTACCCCAGTTGCAGTGGTCATTCCTGATTGAGTGTGCTAGACATAGGGCGTTTCGCAACATATTCTATGAAAGCTGACACTTATGGCCACATACGAATAAAAGTNTNTGTATATATATATATATA
>NW_014038336.1:4335-7978 GCF_001186125.1 Sphaeroforma arctica JP610 | reverse complement strand
ATTTATCAACGTGTTTTTAAAAACGCAGCCCGTATTTCAGAGAGAAGCTTTTATATTTAGTATTTATTAATACCCGTGGCCGTTGGGCGGTGAGTGGAGCAAAATAATAATCAGTAATTAATCTCAAAAACAAATCATATTGAACGTAAAACCATCTACACATAGTTACATAAAGCTACAAGCACTCGGGAGACTAAAGACCTTGCTTGTACAAGTTACTGTATACGAATAGAATGGCGAGTTCGGTTGACGACACCAGCGCCAACGGTGACAACGCTATTAACAACAGCAATAAGGATGATATCAATGTTGTCCAGACGTCGCTTAGCAACTGGTCGGTCCTCCGCACAGCCCACCTTGCGAACGCCCTAGCACTCTCATATCTCGTATACATCCAACACAATGATGGCCGGATTCTGTTCGACCTATTTGATGCCTGGGATTCTCTGTCAGAGATGAATGCACACAATGGTGGTAATATTTCTAATGGCACCTATACTGTAGAACCTAGCGAATTGGCGGTAATTCTGGGACGGGCAATCAACCTGCAACTGATGTTCTCTGCGCTGGTGATCTACTACGGGGTGTTCTGTGACAGTGATATCACGCGTCGGTGGGTGTCGCTGTACTCGTTGATATCCACATTTTCCACAGCCAAGTTCCTGTACACCACTGTCATAGCCATTGCCTGGTCAAAGGGACGCGGACAGAGCCCAGTAGTAAGTGCAACACAAGACATTGCTAAGAATCTCATCTTGTTGACCTTCGCTAACTTTACAGCGATGGCATACGATGTGTTTATGACCCGCCTCGAGCAGTCCTCTCTGAAGAGAGATGGGTTGATCTTGTTTATGAAAGGCGATCGACTTAAAAACGAGGAGAGACGGAGAGCGCTGGAAGCGGCTGGTAGTACAGGCGACGACAGTGTTACAAGTAGTATTAGATACCACGCAGAAGAGGTGGGCATTGCGAAGTCGAGTGAAATGAAGAAGTTGGACTAACACTCATACAATATAGATATAGATATATACATTATGTAGTTGCATAAATACTTCTAAGCTTATTGTGGTAGCGTTTACATATCTTCAAAGTATCTGTGCATGTACTGCTGACGTAGTTGGGGCCTGATTATTCACTTCTTTGTTGGTGCTATATTTTCGTAGAGAGAGACCACAATCAATACGAGAAAAGAGCGGCAGAGTGTGTGCAAAGTGTACCGAACTTCGGCATATCGGCGACACATAGGGTCAACTTTGTGATTTCCTATAGGCCGAAGTAAAGCTATCAATCGGCAGGAGACTAAGACAACTCCAGTAGGCCATACACTGAGAAGTCTGCGTTCCCCATACCGACCCCAGCATACCCTCTGGAGTGGTGATTTTTGCTGTAAACAAGTTTGTGGTCGTAGATTTCAATAAGCACAGACATTGTGGGAAGCTTCTGCGCCGCACCGTACAAGTATACACTGGATTATTGCTTGACGCCGTATGTCTTACTTTAATCTCTTGCACGTTAGCCACCCTCAACCGACATCCCTTATTATTTTAACTCGCTACATAGCACTACATACTACCTAATAACTAATATTTGGCCCGCTTTACCAGCACAGTTTGGTACTCGTTCGTACACGTCAGTAGCTTCGTTCGGATTAACAATCAGCACTCCTGCGCGCTGCACGTTTTTGTAGCCGCGAGATATGCACCCACGCGCACTGAAGCTCGCGTAACCATGGAGATGTTCGGTACTTTCTCTCTCTCTCTCTCTCGCTCTCTCGTGTTAAGACCTCCGCTTCACAACGCCATAGCCACACCATTTCTAATGTGTACTATCACTACCATAGAAGTTTAGAACTCTTGCTTCATATGCCCCTATCCAATCTGCCACGAGCCATGCCTCAGCATAGTCAGCCACGGCTCTATGCACCCGAATGCTGGGGATAGGTGCACGCACTCCGACAGGACCGCATCGCAACCTGCTGCAGTTGTGACAGGCTCATAGCGTGGTGTTTGCAGAGGTGTACGGAGGTGCACTCGAGGATAGTATCAGGAAACACACTCCAGGCGAATACCAGATAATTTTGCCCACAACACCCCCCCCCCGGCACTACCATAGTTTGCGCGTCCTCCTCATCACGTACATAGTTTGTGTAGGTCTCAGCACATCCCTGACACCGTCCCCATGTGTGGCTGCGCTTGTTTAGCGGCCATGCTCTCATTAGACTACACCCGTAGGTGAATAGTCTGCACCGCACACTGACGGGTTAGTGCAGCTGTTCGGTACTCCTCCAAGCCTGCCCCAAAGTAAAGTCTGGTCCACCCCTCATAGGACCAACAGGGTAGACTAGGATCTCGCAGCCACCATCCACATCCCCATATACCTATGCAGAAGCTTATGTACTTCGAAGCACATGTGTGTATCGGTACATGTACACTCACGCGTGTGTCAAGGGTTGTCTGTGTATGCATATGCGGCGTTGCGGCACAGTTGCACCAATAGGGTCCAGCGACGCACGAGCATAGTGTGTATATACATAGTGCGTGCACACGATTGCCCCACGGATTGCTGTAGTATCGAACTGTTACGTATCTCTTGGTCCCTCGTGGCCCAGCGTAGCCCGCTCATTCGAGCACACAGAGATGCACAGATGAGGCATCAGCCATACGTATCTGACCCTGCCTAGAGCCTATGTGTCAGTAGCACTCCCGCAATCGAAATATATCGATATACGTCGACATATGCGTATAAGTATATTATGTGTGGTGTTGTGTGCTCTGCCATCGACGTTGCGTACAAGTACATACATAAGCGTACAAGTGCATACATATGCGTGGTGTTGGCGTGTTTTGGATCGCATATTGGCCCAGACACAGAGCCCCACAGAGCTCGCCCGTGGGATATGTGGAACGGCTCCTAAGAGTGTCCTCCCGCAACCGCTATATTACTGCACATCTACACCCATATCTAACCTGGCATACACAGCCATACACCTCAGCACACATGTGTACATACACACATCCAACCTACGTGCGTGGATATATATCTACTAGAGCAAGTACAGACCCACACACAAGGCTACAAACCCCCCAACCCGCATATACAGGGCTCTGCCCTCCAAATTGCTCGGCAGCAGCACACCGGCAATCGCACCCGTTATATCGTGCATCAGTATACTCACATACAGGAAGACCAGGGACGTCACCACAACATTCAGGACAGGCGCACCCGGAATGATCACCTGAGGTGCAGCAGAGGCCGCGGGGGGTATAGAGTTTCGGTACACCGTGCGGGCGGGTGAGAACATGGGACAAAATAGAGGGACAGTGGACGGGTGTGTACTGTGTAAGGTGATATGGTGCATGGTTCCTACTAGACAGATGGTGAATGATAAGTACATGGAAGGTATGGGCACATTGAGTACTGGGCTGCTGGGTGAGTTCCATTGTGGGTGAATTGTTTAGGTGTTTGCGTATGACAGTGGGTACCTGGACTTTTGCGAGGCGAGGCAGGGCGGAGAAACAGCACAACAGTGGATATTCAACACAAAATATATCTATATATATATATATATATATATATATATATATATATATATATGTATTTATTATNTATTATATATATATATATATATATATATATATATATA